>NC_136059.1:1902007762-1902248381 GCF_964261635.1 Lissotriton helveticus | reverse complement strand
GGTGTTAGATTGCCTCAAGTCCTTCGGTCAATTCTGGAGTACATTGCCCCTCTCGCTAATTGGGTACTTAGCTATCTCTAGGATGGTGCTTCTCCCGTGCTGCCTCTACACATTGCAAAATTAGCTGTGCCCCATCCTAGAGATGGTTTTCAAATGTCTGTACTCCCTGTTGGCCTCCCTGCTGTGGGCAGGCAAGAGATGTAGGGTGGCCCTGTCAACTCTAAAACTGATTTATGATAGGGCGGGCTGGAAGCCCCATGCCTGGACCTATATTATTACGCAGCACACCTTCAGCATGCTGCCCGCTGGTTGTGCCCTGAGCATAATTGGGAGAAGCGCCTGTTGGTAGGTAGAGTTGAAAGGGAGCGCTTGCTGAAACTCCTTATGGAGGGGGCCGGCCTCTCACCGACAGTCCCACAAATAGTACGCATTACGGCCGCCATCTGGCAACGATTTGCCCAAAAAGACTTGATGAGAGTCCCTTTCCATAGACACCTACTGGTCTGAAAACTAAAACAGGTACATCAATTGATGGAGGATGTGTCCTTTTGCATAACTGGAGAATGGGCGTTTGTAGCACACTCTCCGACTTTTACCCAGCTGAGACCTTTATTTCATTTGAGGAAGCATGCAACATAGTCACATTGGGGCAATGTCATTTCCTGCATTTCGCTGGTCTGTCTAATATAGCAAGGGGGACTTGGCCCAACTTTCCAGAGGCCCCAGGAACAACACACACTTTTTGAATCCTCTACTCTTGCTGGGCCAGCCGACACATGATCACCCTCCTATATAAGGCCATGAGACCAGATAGGACTTGTCGGCAACCGTGGTCCCGAGCCGCCTGTACAGGACTTTGAGATGCCACTTGGGGACAGGGACTGGGCACGCGTAAATCGCCTTACCCACTCGGTATCATGAAACGCATGTTTTAAATTAATTCACAATAATTTCCTGCACAGGACTTACATACCCCCAGAGTCCCCCATAGGATAGCCACTGCCCGGTCAAACAATTGTCCAAGATGTGGGGAGGAGGATACGGGCTTTTTACATCTAGTGTGGGAAGTGCTCAGATACTGGGAGCGGGTGGTAGCGGACTTGAAAAATGCTGTGAGCATAACTCTGGAACTTGCCCCATCGTAGTGCCTGTTGGAGAACATTAGACATCCAAAAGGAAAAAAGATGGCCTTTAAATGTCTGCAGTTGGCACTGGTGCAAGCTAGACGCCGGGTCGCCATCTTTTGGATGGGGCACAAAGCACTCGACCTACAATACTGGTGCAGAGACATCGGGAAATGGGCTTTGATAAAAGAACTTCATATAAAGTTAATCATGTGGAAAGTCGAGCTCGTCGGGGATCTTGAGGTCTGGAGTGTACTCTGTAACAGACTCCTAGACCCAACGGACACCTCTAGCACCTCAGATAGTGAGAGTTCGATAGAGGAAGTGGAGGGTTGTTCAATTGAAAGGGAGAACTAACACAGGGGTAGCCCACAAAAACATGTTTACGGTGAGGAGTCTACAAGAAAATGCACCCAGCAAGAAAAAAAAAAGTGACTTCCTTTTGGTATCCATATTTCTGGTGCATAAGTAATCCTCCCTCAGATTCCTTATTGCCTTCCGTCCTCCTCAGGCTTGTTAGTACCACGCCTAAGAAGATCCGAAGGTAGGCAAACATTGTGCTGTATTGTCCTTGTTGTTGCTCTCTCGGTTCCTCTTCACACACCTCGACGGGGTGTGGAAAACTTTCAGGAACTGATGCCAGGGCACAAGTTGCCATCTGTTATACTCCATTGTCATCATGTCTGGATGCAGATATATGGCTGGAGCTTCCTAGCGCCACCTGGCGGTGCTGGAGGGCTGTTGCAGGGGAAAATCTTTTCTAGACCAAGTAGAAGCCTAGAGGCATAATTGTTGAAGTGAGGAATATGCCGGATGATTATGAATCAAACAGAAATACTGTTACCGAAGGAAAGTAACTTTGGCATTTAGTGAGTTACGATCTCTAACCCATGATCTTTCTAAAACATGGCATCCATGATGCGAACATAGGACACTGGAGAGACTTCCTCTCTGGACCCTGTGTCTGTGACATGCCTGGTTAAAACTCCTAAAAATCCTGCTAAAATGTGTTCACCACAGCAAGACTATAAGATGTGGCATTACATAAAGAGAAGATACACTCTGTTTCCCTACTAGATAATAAATGTACTGTTGCTGACCTATACTTAGTTCCATCTGTGGTAGTTAGAAAAAAACCTACAGCTCGTTTTTTTCAGTTTTTTATACCTGTGTTACTTTGGGGGGGTATCCTGTTTGTGCCTTTCTTCCTTCCACCTGCTTTTGATTTTTTCGTAGCATGTCCTTCATTTGCAGCTCTTTCAAATACAGCACTCTGCTGCTTGCATCTGCAGTCGTCAGCACATTGTTCTGTAGGTTCTTGCTTTTGACATGTGCTTAAGCTTACTTTGTTGTCTTTGAGCTGTTTATGTCGAAATAATTTTCATCTGTGATTTTGTTTGGCCCTTCACTTGCATTTTGTGACTTCCTGTGCTGGAACTAGTTAATGGAGATTGGAAGTGCTGGCAGGAGTGCATCACGGAGAGCTGGCTGCGAGTTTATGGTAGACTATAAGTGCATACAATGACAGAATTTCTGTACGACGTTTCGTTTGCAGCCTTTGTTAGAAAAGCTTGAGAATGTTCGGATAAGGTGTTGGACCCGACCAACCAAACCGAATATTTACCGTTTTCCTATCATTGATGCTGTTTTGGCTTTATATTCATTTATGATGTCTGTTATATATCCCTTATTGTCTTGTGGCTACCTGAACACAATTAAAAATGCAGTCAAACTACATACTTGCCATCCCTGCGAATTATGGCAGTAGGCTTCCACTTTTGCAAAGGCCCTACTGGCTACTGGTTTAAGCCACCTTTTGTACCGTTTTTCACGTGCTGTGAAAAGCAAGTAGTGGCAAAGGCAATAGGTCTCGCACATACAAAAACGATTGACTTTGATAATATGTTTTTAGCCATGTTGTACACCAGTTCGGCTGCTGTTCAGCATGGCTAAATGTAAGTGGCTTGGTGTGAAGTGGGGTAGATTGGGGTAGAGTGGAGTGGGCTATTGGCTTTGGCAATGTGTTTTAGCCATGTTGTACACAAAAGCGGCTGCTGTTTAGCATGGTTAAAATTTAGTGGTGTGAAGTGGGGCAGATTGGGACATATTTCAGTGGGTAGAGTGGGGGAGAGTAGGATATATTGTAGTGGGTAGACTGGTTTCAGGGTAGTTTGGGGTAGATAGTAATCTGTAGATTATATATAGTGAGGGTATCCAGGCGCTGTCTATTGCGCACAGGGGGAGATTAGGTGATTTTCCCAGAATCATGGGATGTTGGCCCGACACCGAGGCATGAACCCGGATCCCCAGGAAAATGTGGTTCTAGAAATGAAGTTCCTTTCCCAACAATCACCCAGTGCCACCTAATGTAATCAGTTAGGATTTCTGACACTATTGTGATTCTTCTATTAGAAGTTAAAGCCTTTTATGCCACAACCAAATAAAACATGTCCTGCAGCCCTACACTGGTTTGTAAGAGGTTTGCACTGGAAGGTTTAAAACATATATCTGGGGGAGTCCACAATACTACTGGTAGTAAAGTGCATAGAGGCATATTAATGTGACATAGGCTGGAATACAAGTTTCGAAAGTGGCCACCGCCCATGGTAGTGACTACAAACCATATTACACCCCGTAACTACCGCTCCTCTCATAGAAATTCCTCTCTTCTCCTTTCTGCTAGACTCTTTTCCCTCTCTACAATATATACAAGAGGTAGTGGGTGCGTATATGGTAGCACATCAATTCCAAGCAACATATGTATTTATAGTTATCTGTGGAAGATTACCAGTGTTGGTGTCCCTCAAGGTAACAGAAAGAAGACACCCCACTATAACAGATGTCACTAGACGGAAGTTCAGCCGAACTCCCGTGCTAGGCTAAACAGAACAACTTTACCTCAGCACTCTCAAATTTCACATCTCTATTCATGAATAGTAACATTCATGAATAGTAACACATATTGATTGATCAAAAACCCAATGTGGCAGCTCACAGGAAAACCTGTCTAGAAAATCAATTCTGCAAAACTTCAATTTATTTCTCAATGACAATGTTTCACTCAAAATGCAATAGCCAGTTTGATACAAGACCATTTAAAACATATATTGTGTCACATCAGACAATAATGTTACAGATAGGCACGTGGAGGTCCCATTCTTGAATCCTCCTTGTTGGCAAACGAAGATGGCAGCCGGCACATGTTTTCTTCTTCAAGTCTTAAATTTTCATGATTGTCGACTCTCTAAATTTAGATTGCCAACCCAGAGACAAAGTCTAGAGACCCTTATGTTAGGTAATGCCGATATCGAACCAGTTGTTGAGAACATCCACATCAAGAAGAGTGGATCCTGGAAAGAATGTATCCAGCCTCCAGTAATAGGCACATGTTCTTTGTTGTAATATAGAATATTCTGGGAAAGGTCTCACTCCTTAGTATAACAAGGGGAGGAACCCCTGAATCAAGTATTTCCAATTTCACCTTCAAACCTAGTACGCAGAAGTTGTGGGCTCAAGTGTGCCCGTCGTTAAATGAAGACCCAAGGGCTGTGTTATGCCCCTGCTCTCTGCGATCCCGCCGTATACCAGTATTTCACCTCAATCCGGCATAAGCTCTCTTGTCTGCCTTTCTTCTATCATGTCTTTTTTATCCACCTTTCCTCCTTTCTCCCTCCCCTCTCTTCTGTCTGCGCTGCCTCTTCCCATAATGCCTGTTTTGCCCCATCTCACATGCCTCATCCCCCGTCATATTTCTTTACCTTGTTTTTCTTTCCACCCTCTTTCCATTGTTTCTCATACATCTGACACCCAAACCTCCCCCCTCCCCCTCCCCCACTCAACTGTCTTTCTGTTCCCGTCTTCCGAGGGTCGTGTTAGCCGCCTCTTGAGTGGTGGATCTTAGAGTACTGAAGGAACCGTCTTTAAGGACGCTCCCTGTCCACCTGTGTCGAGGATGGGAAGCTTGACCTCACTCACTCACAGCTCTGTTTCCCACAGAAAGAAGGCGCACAGCAAGTGCTATCCCTCTAGCCATGTACAATGCGGGGTCAGTTAACCTCAGGACACGCCTTACCATCTCCCACCCGCAGGAAGCATACATGTATAGCAGGCCACGTGGCCCCAAGGCAGCGTTGCTTGCTTCCATCCCCCGCAGACTTGCTTTCCAGGCTGGCTCTCGGCCCTTTGCACTGCTTTAGACTTTTTCCCTGGGTCTGTCTCTGCCGTATTCCAAGGGTCGTTTAGTTATACCCTACTGGCAGACTCAAAAGTGTGCTGTCACAAGGGCTTTGGTGGCAGAGGACCTCTGACCTCATTTAAAGTGATAAGACTGTCCGCAGGCATACTCCAGGCCCGCCGTTCACATCTCCAGTGGATGCTTTATCTTGCATGCCTTTGCATGTAAGATGTACCGTAGTTTAAGCTTTCAGATGCTAACTGGAGTGCTGTATCCTTGATGCACGATTGCACGCACCTTTAGAAACGCTATTCCTTCAATCCACATACTCCAGCAATTATCTGAAACGAACAACCGCCCAGAATCAATGATCTTCTTCTGTTCAAAACATGCCCCGAATTAAAGTCCACCTGAATTTATTCCTTAACAAAGAGTGGCCAGAATAGTGTTTTCTTCTTTTCAGACTAGGTGCCTAGAACACAATGTTTTGTGTTCTTACCTCAAAAGAATGTAAACTCCGAATCGAGGGTTCCTTCCTATTATCCAATAACCACGAATGCCCTGATTTAAAGCTGCTCTCTTTTTATGCTGAAACGACATGATTTAAACAGTGGTTGCCCAGAAGAAGGCGGACTCCCCTTTTAACTGAAGCAAAAGCCAGAATTAAAGTTCCAAAACGTGTATCCAGAATTAACGGCGGCCAATGAACAAAAATATTTTCAACTGTAAATATATGTTTACAACCGAAAACACCACCATTTACTCCAGCCAGCAATCCACAAAAGGATTCCTGGCAGGCATCAATGGTCTTACTTCTGCAGATTTTTCCACCACGATCGTGGAGAAATTCCCAGTAAGTAAATACCGCTCAAAAGGGCATTACAAAGTGTTGTTAGCCGTCTAAGTTTGTGTACCACCACAGATGTACGTTTGTGGGTATTTATAAACTGAAATCCAAACTTTTCCCACTGTGTAAATCGTCAGAGATTTCCTCCTGCAAAGGGTTGGAATAACTTTCCTTGCCAGATAGTAAGGGTAACGGATCACTCTGAAATATGGGGTGGCATTGCTGCCAAGTTTTCCCTCTGCCTGTGTGTGACATTTGCATGTTTATGGGGTGCTCTGAGTGAAATTTCAATACCTCTGTGTGACACTGTCATGAGTTAAACCAAGCAGCCATGTCCATATAAAGAGATATCTCTTAGATAATGCCATCTTGTGCAGCATTATGGTTGAGAAATTATCTTAAAACACTGACTATGCACCAGGAGTACCTAGGCATGGTCAGTTATCTACAAACCTTTTGTAACATGCTCATTCATTTTGTATTCTGGGACTTTTTAGTGTATTCTATACTTAGAATGGGGAAATATTAGTTGTGGCTGTAGGTGGTTCAAGGCAGCAACTGACTATCTCGGCTAAGCAGTCTCACAGGACGCCGCCACTTAGTGTCAATTTTATGAGCTTACCACACAAACGTGACACATTGCACACACGTAGCGTATTTAGAAACAAGTATTTCGCATTACAGGAATTCTCCATCCTCAGAACGCAGGAATTTCAAGTGCTGATTGTTTCCTTTAAGTTCTTTTTTCTTTTAATTCTTTTTTGACAGACTGTTGGACCAGGAAACTGAAATGTCAGGTTAGGTTTCTATGTTTGGAACGATCTCTCAACAAGTCAGGACATGTACGTTCACTAGTACTGTAAAGAGTTTAACTTTTGCATAATGTCACTCACTGCCTGTCCAGTAACACTAACCCATGATAAGACAGGTGAGTTGTTGTCCTGAATACTTTCCAGAAGTAACTTCATCAAGCTCATACGTAGCTCAGAGATATTCGCAAGATTTAACCTAGTCCAGGGCTCATTTACAATACTTTTTATTAAGCATAACTTTATCATGTTAAAGAAACACTGCACACACGTGTAAGTAAGCGAATTGTCATGCACTAAAGTTATCGTAACATATTGAAAGAAAAGTGTCTCGTGACCGGCTGATGAGGAGGATCTGCTTTATTAAATAATCAGCTGTCTGTGACAGTCTGCCAAGAGCCTTGCACTTGCGTGACAATGTCTGGTCATTGTGGGGATGCAGAGGTTTTATCAATATGTGTTAATCTAACACGAGATGCGTGGCACTTGGCAGGGATGGTGGGGGTGTAATTACTTTTGCATCTCAGCTGCTCTTTCCACTGTTCAGAGTTGCATGCTTTGAGCAATTCCACCCAGTGGGAATATGCAGCCTTAAAAAGGACAGGTGCGATAAGACACCATTAGGCCTGTGCCTGACATGCCTTTTCAGGCATAGTATTTCACTTGTTCCGTAAATGACAAACGGTGTAGAAGTACATTAAGGCAGAGTCGTAGAAGTGTGCCTGAACTTTTTATCTTTGTGAATCCGGCCATGGGTGTATTCTCTTCATATCAGTCGTCATTTGTGGGGCAAGGAGAATATTCACAGTCTGAGGATAGGTTAAACTCACAGAAGATGAGTTCAGGAATGGTTGCCTAGAAACTGGGGTAGAAAACAATGGACGTGATCCTCTATTTTGTCCACTGTCTGATTTCTGTATTTGTCTTTATCACTTTGCACATATTCTGATTTAACTATACAAACAGCAAAACATATAAAGAATATAATGTCCACACTTATTTATTTATTTAATTAAAAAGTTTTATATAGCGCTACTGGACCCAGGAGTATCAGAGCGCTTTACAGACAGATAAACATCAAGAAACAAAATTAAACAAAATTACAGAGTGAATAAAAACTAGCATGGGATAAGGCCTTTCAGTTAGACGAGGAAATTGAGGAAAGAGAGTAATTAAGGGATAAGTAAGGGAGATGGGGACGGTTGGAAGATAGGAGAGAAAAGGGTAGCGGGAGAGGGGGGAGGCATTAGGAAAGGAAGAGAGAAGGGGTGGGTTGAGGAGAATAAAAATGAGGACTGAATCAATATAGAGACGTTAGGTACCCCAATATTTGTTGAGAAGAAGCACCGTGAGTCTTTTTTTGAAGAGAGGGTAGGAGAGGTTGCAGCGAAGATCTTTGGGGAGAGAGTTCTAAATGGTAGGGGCATTACCAGAGAATGCACGTGATTGTGTCTTTTTACATGTGAGTCTCGGGGGGATGAGGACAAGGGCGTTAGTGCTTCTCAAGGACCTGGAGCAACCAGCTTTTTGTAGTTTGTCAGAGAGGTAAGAGGGGGTGTTTTGGTGAAGGGCTTTGTGAGTAATACATGCCATCTTGAAGGTGGATCTACCTTTAATTGGGAGCCAGTTAAGGTTTTTGAGGATAGGAGAAATGTGATCAAATCGTTTACTATCAGAGATAAGTCTAGCAGCCATGTTGAGGACAGATTTAATCGCGGCAAGGTGGACTTTTGGGGTGCCTACAAGGGTGGCGTTGCCATAGTCATTTCTGAAAAGTACAAGAGATTGAACAACAATTTTGAAGTCATCCGCTGGAATGAAAGGTTTGATTTTTTTAAGGTGGAGAAGGGAGAAGAGAGCACCTTTAGCAGCATTTTTAATGTTAGGGATGAGAGTAAGATTCTTATCAATGCTGATGCCCAAGGATTTGACAGAGTTAGAGGTGGAGAGGGAGCAGTTGAGTGTATTGATATCATTGATCCAGAGTTGAATATAAAGAGAACAGTTTTTGGGAGTGAAAAGGATGACTTCAGTTTTTTTGGGATTCAGTTTGAGATGATTAAGATGGAACCAGGCTTGCACTTTATTCAAGGTATCATTGAGGAGAAGAATGTCATGGTGGGATTTGATCTTGTAATAAAGTTGTGTGTCGTCAGCATAGAGGTGGTAGCTGATATTAGCTTGTTTTAGAATAAGGGTGAGTGGTTCCATGAATAGATTAAATAGGGTTGGGGAAAGGATAGAGCCTTGTGGGACCCCAAGTGAGACAGGTTGGGATTTGGAGAGGCAGTGACTGAATTTAATTTGTTGGGATCTGTTTTGGAGATATGAGGTGAACCATTGGTGAACAGTGCCCTCAAATCCAAAGCGGTCTTTGAGAGTATTAAGAAGGGTGGGATGGTGGACAGTATCAAACGCAGCAGAGAGGTCAAGGAGGATAAGGAGGGAGGATTCTCCTTTGTCAAGAGAGCGATGAATATCATCAGTGATACTGAGCATAGCAGTTTCAGTGCTGCATCCTTTTCTAAAACCAGATTGGAAAATGTCGAGGAGATTGAAGGAAGTAATATGTTTGTCTAACTGGGAAAGTACACATTTTTCAAGGGCTTTGGAGAGGAAGGGAAGATTAGAGATAGGGCGTAGATTGTTCAAGTCATTAGGATCAGCGGTGGGGTTTTTGAGGATGGGGGAGATTTGACCTAGTTGAAGGGATGCTGGGACACAACCAGTGGCAAGGGAGGAATTGATGATATTGGTCCAGATGGGGGCAATGATGTGTTTGAGTTCCTGAACCAACTGGGCGGGAAGAGGATCATTGGTGTGTGAAGATGGTTTGAGTTTTGAGATGATGTTGAGGACAGTAGATTCGGATACTGGAAAAAATTCCTTCCAGGAGGCATTGTTTTTGGTAAGGGTGTCCTTAAAGATAGAGTCAGGGTGGGGTAGAGTGGGGAGGAGTAGAGGGGGGTCGTGGCACGGTGGGGCAGAGGAGCAAGGTGAAGTAGGAATGTTAGGGAGGTGGTGTTGGCTGAGGGTAGATTGGAATGGGAGAGGAGGAGAAGAGAAGGATAGTTCAATCGAGTTGACTTTATTCGAAAAGAAGCTTGGGATTTCTTCGCATCTTTCAACAGTGGCTGGTATTTTAGGGGGACCAGAGGAAGTTTGTTTTTTAACAATGCTAAAGAGTTCTCTTGGACGGTTTTTAGCCTGGTCAAGTTGTGAACGGAGGAAGGAGGCTTTTTCAGCGAAGATGTGCTTCTTGTATTTGGCTCTGGCATTTCTAAGGAGTATCAGGTTATCAGGGGAGGGATGATTCCTCCATGAGCGTTCAGACTGTCTGAGGGCCAGTCTTTCATTATTAAGGTCAGAGTTAAACCAGGTTTTGGGAGGTATTTTTTTTTGTTGTTTAAATTTGATTGGGGCAATTTGGTCAAGCGCTTGAAGGATAGAATTATTGTAATGTTCAGTTAGGTCATTGGTGCTGTGAGGGGGGGGAGGAGTTAGCGGGTTTTGATAGAGGATTCCAACTCGCCAGAGGGAATAAGGTGAAGATTACGAGTATGTTTCATGGGTAAAGTGCCGATAGGGGTGGGGAGAGTAGTAGAGCAGTTCAAAGTGAAGAGGATAAGGTGATGATCAGACAAGTCGACTGGAAGAATCGTTGAGAGAGAGGCCAGATCCTTGCTTGTCATAATAGCATCAAGGGTGGCGCCTATAGAGTGAGTCGGGGATTGGCAGAGTTGTGTCAAGTCAGTAATGTCCATGATATCTTTAAGGAGGATGACAGACGGGTCGTCGTTATTATTCCAGTGGATGTTATAGTCGCCAAGAAAGAGATTCTTGGAGTGAGTGAGCAAAGATTGGGTGGTAAGATCAGACAGCTCTTCGGTAAAGGGGATGGGATTGCCGGGGGGGGTGGTGGATAGTATGTAGACGAATGGTGGAGGAGCCAGGAGCAGTAAGATCAACACAAAGGTATTCAAAGGAAGAAGGGTCCTGGAGATGAACTAGCGTGAGATTAAGTTCCTTTTTAAAAATTAGGGCAAGGCAACCTCCTATTTGCTTTATTCTGTCTTTCCTAATGATGGAATATCCAGGAGGAATGAGCAAGTCAAGGATAGGAGTCAAGTGGGGGTTGAGCCAGGTTTCCGTAAGGAATGCAATATCTATGTTTTCATTGAGAATGGTTTCCGCAATATCAGTCGTATGGCAAGATGCGGATCGACAGTTAATCAACATGCAGTAGAGGGGTGAGGAGTCAAGGTATTGAGTGGGGGGATCAGGGAGGATAGAAGTTAGTTGTTGAGGGGGTCTAGGTGATGTCGGGTAAAAGGGGAGTCGACTCGTTCCTAGGAGAACAGGGATAGTAGACTGCGGGAAAGGGGGACTAGAGGACGAGGAGGGAAGGGGGGAGACGAAGGGGTTCGGGGATAAGTTAACCTCCAAGGATATTGGGTATGCAACATGTTGAGAAGAGGATATCGTGGATGCCGTGTAAGGTTGTGGTGCATTGGAAGGATCAATGGGTTTGGGTGGGGTCAGGTAGTTTGTAGGGAGGAGGGAGCCATGAGAAGAGTACTCTATGTTACAAGTACTAGGGGAGCTGTTGCTGGAGCAAGTGGGAGGGGAGCTGATGTGTGATGATACGCTGTTTAATGAAGGGACAGATGTGCGTGCGTGATCAGAAGAGTGGGCTTTAGTAAGGAGTGAGACATCGGATCTGAGGGAGGAGAGTTCTAAAACAAGGGACGAAAGGAGAAGTTCAACATTAAGGAGTGATAGTGTAAGAAGTGAGGAGTGGTGTGGATCAAAAGATTTTGGGAGGAGTGAGGAGTAGGCGTTATGATTAGGGAGAGGAAGAGGGGGTAACCGGGGGGGGGGGAGGAGAAGGGAGTTATGATGGGTGGGAGGTTTCGTATTGGGGAGGGGGGACCAAGGAGATAGAAGTGGTTGGGGCGTTGGGTTTAATAAGATCGTTAGTTAAATGAGGGGGAGGGATAGTACAGGATGTAGATATAGGTGTATTGAGGGTTGCAGGAGAGATCAAGGGCATGTGAGAGGGAGTGGTCAGCGGAGGAGATGTGAGAGTTGGTGTGAGAGTAAGGGGGGCGGTTACACGAGGGGGGAGAGGATATAGCATCCATGGGGTGGGTGTTACGGGAGTCATAAGTAGAGAGGTAGATGGACGAAGGTGTATTGTTGAGAAGAGGGGGTATAGAGGGGTCCGTGAGAGAGGCTGGAGGAGACGAGGGAGAGTTGTAAGAAGAGGAGGATGGAGGGGGTTTGTTCAGTGAGAGATCACAAGGAGTGGAGTGTTCGGTAGAGCTTAAAGACTGCGGGGTAGTAGGGGAGGCAGGAGAGGGCGTGCAGGTAACAGGAGTATCAAGCAAGTTTGAAGGCTTAAGAGAAGTTAGTGGAGTAGACCCTAATTGAGAGAGGCAAAGGCAGGGCGTAGGGGTGGGGGCAAGGAAGGAAGGAAGGAAGAGGGTGGTACTGGGGGGTTGAGGGGTTGGGGAGTGGGGAAGTAGGGTTGGGAGTCAAGGATGGAAGAGGGTGGGGAAGGGACAGTGCAGGGGGAGGAGGTGAGAGAATCGTTGGTGAAGGTGGATGTGAGAGAGGCAGAAAAACTAAGTGATTGGGAGATAAGGGTGTCGTTACCGTTTATACAGTTAGGAGTAGGGGTGGTTAGTAGTGATTGAGAGAGAACATCAAGGATAGTGGAAGAGGTGGGGGAGACAGTAAGGAGAGATAAGGGGGAACGTGGGTGAAGGGAGTCAGAGCTGGTGATAAAGCAGTCAACTAGGGGGGACAGCTGCGGTTGAGTGAGGGCAACAGGACTGGGTGGAAGAATGGGTGAATCAGAGAGGAGGGAACGCGAGGCTGGGGGGAGTAGGGTGTCGATGCTAGAGCCGGTATTGAGAGTTCGAGTAGACAGTGTAGGTTCGGAGTAGACGTCACTATTGAGAGAGGTTGTAGGAAGATCAGAGAGAAGAGTTAGAGGGGTAGGAGGCAAGGGGGGAGATAATGGAACTAGGGGATGAGGGGGTGGGAGGGGGGTTCAGGGACTGATCGAGGGATTGGGATAAGGCACTAAACTGGAGTTCGAAGATGTAGAGGTGATTTTCAGCCGCTTGGATGAGAATATTACCAGATTTGAAGATGGAAATATCAATTTCTCCTGGAAAGGAAGAGGAGGGGGTGGTGGAGAGTTTTATACCATACGGAATATTGTGAGAGTTAGTGATAGGGAGGTGTTGAAGAAATAGGCTTTTCCATTTAGAAGGGCGTTTGGAGAAGAAGATGTAGTTGGTGATTAAGGAGGAGTTAAGTGTATTATGGTAATCCGCAAATAAGGTTTCAGGGTGGAGACTGAGGAGCTTGTGTTTGAAGTTTTTCTTACCATGTTTGGTGAGGTGGGAAGGGTAGAGGATAGACCAGGAATTGGGGCCAATTTTCGAGATAGGTGATACTGAGGAAGAAGGGGAAAGAGAGAGGGGAGGCATGATTGGGAGAGAATGGAGAGAGCGAGGAAGCACACAGATTAAACCATAAGATTAATCATAACAGGAAAATGGAAAGGCAGAACTAAGGAAGAGATACATTAAGCCAAAGCAAAATTACAAGGAAATGGGGGAGAGCAAAATAAGAGAACAACCAATGGGGAGACAACATAATCAGATCAAATAAACAACACCAAAAGACAGCATAGTAATAAAAAAATAAACAACAATAATATAACACGTCAAAAAAGTGCATTCAAGTATAAATAATAGGACTGAGAAATATGTGCAATAAACTAAGAATGGGAAGTATGTGAATCGGCTAAAGAGAATAAACAACAGCGAAAATACAGTAATAGCTGCATAGATATCGCGCAAAGGTTACGTTATTATAGGTCAGTGGTCACCCGCTGCTGTGTTTAGATACTGCACGTGTTTCCTGGGAAATTGGGGTGCACCATGCAAAGGAAGTGAGTCGGCTGTGAATCGGATGAGGAGAGTAGAACACCAGTGAAATACAGTATAAGCTGCATAGATCTCGCACTAATGTTACGTTATTATAAGTTGATGGTAATCCCCCTGTTGTGTTTAGACTCTAGGTCAGCTTTCTATTCCAGATGTGGTTCTTATACCATTATTTTAGTATATGGTTCGTGAGGCCCATAGGGCATGGCTGTATTTGTGCAACTTAACGTACTTTGACTCTTGACCTCATAAAGAGGGCAGAGGGGTTGTCTTTAGAATAAATACATATAGATATGATATAAGCCTTGTGTGGTGTCTTTTCATTTGGTATTCAAGGGATTATACATAATAAAACAACTAGCTTCACAAGCTCTCAGAAGTCTTAGCCTATTGATTGCTGGTCTAGGCTACACTAGGATAGCTGTCTATAAGGTTGGCTTTACAGCCATCATCAAGAAGGGTTGGGTTAGACTGGTGCAAGGTGCCCACTAGAGCTAGTGGACATCATATGTCAGGCTAACTTCTCACAAGTACTAGTCCGGGGTGGTCCTGTAGTAGTGACATCCTCTTTGTTGTAAATTGCGATCCACTGCTTTTTCAAAATCCCACAGATGAATGAAGTACATTTTAGCACTGAAAATAGTATTTTATTAAATTTTCCCCAAGGTTTATCTGACCATTCACAGGTGTCTATTCTCCTGTCTCTGGATCCTAGGTGCTCCCAATTTCGGTGGCGTATGTCACCGTGGCTGCTGCGGGACGATAATTATAGGGCGCATATTCATAAATCTTTAGCGGATTATCTACTACTCAACACAGGCACGGTGGAGTCTCCGGTCATTCTGTGGGAAGCAATGAAGCCCATTCTCAGGGGAGCAGATATTGCCTTCTGTACAGCAAAGCGCCGACAGCAACGCAACAAACTATTACAAATTGAGGCCCAGTAACTACATCTGGAGCACGCGAGTAGGGACACAGTGGGACGGGTCGCGCGCCGACAACTGCTGAACATACAACAGACGTACGCCAAAAAACTCCTAAGCAAAGCCCGGCTCTATTGGCTCGCCACCCGTAGTCGGATATACCAATGGGGAGTCAAATCTAGTGCCCTGATGCATCGCCTGTGTCAACAGACGCTGCGCCCCCAGATGCTCCCGAACATACAGGGCCCCAATGGGACTGCTTCTACGGACCCGTCCACCATTGCTGACTGCTTTGCCTTGTATTTTACAGATCTCTATGCCCCCCATGAAGTACTGCCCGTGGCCCTAGTTCGGAAATTGATCGATGACTTTCCCTCTTTGGCATTATTGGATGCCACACGAGATTCGCTGGACGCTCCTCTGTCGGTGGACGAACTGCTCACCGCGCTGCTTGATATGCGGGCGGGAAAGGCACCAGGCCCGAATGGCCACCCTTGTGAGTTTTTCCAAAAATATCACCCCGTAACTTTTAACCCTTACTTAGCGGCGCTGAAGGCTTCCTTGGAGAGTGCTGATCTCCCACCAGATTGGCGGCATGCTGAGATTGTTGTGTTCTTGAAGACGGGTTATCCGCCGGAACAATACTCGTGATAACGCCCAATTTCTCTACTCATTGTGGAAGCTAAGGTTCTGGCCAAGGTGAGTGCAAACCACCTAGTCCCATATATTGCAGACCTGGTTCATCTGGATCAGGCAGGATTTATGCTGAGCCGTGCAAATTAAACAAAACCACTGGGTATGGGCTCCCACAGGCATTGCTTGCCACAATTATATAATAAACAAAACAGTTGCAAATGCCGCTAATTTTCAAATTGACCATTGGTTGCATAAACATACGAATGAAACAATATGTTAGATGAATTGAATTCCACTTATTTTAATTTCTTTGTATTTTCAATTAAACACTTCTATTTTGAAAGTAATTTTCACAAGTATTCTACAAATATTAAAAACCTGGAGTGCACAACAAATATCAAATACAGTGCTTACAAACTCATTAGATATTTACAATATTATACAACTTCTTCACCATTCAATCATCATTCATACGTCACTCAATCCACTACAAACCAAACCAACTAACAACAAAACATAAATGATTCGAAAGATGCTGTAATAAATCTCCAGCAACAAAAGCCAATATTTTTTCAATAAGTTGAATATATACAATTATTCTTTTGTTAATAAATCAATTATAGTTTTTGGCTGTTACAGGGTCTACGCGTTCTATGCACTATGGAACAACGGACAATTACCACAGCTGGCGCAACTGTCTGGCTTTCGGGGTTGGGGGGCCTTTGGAATAGACACGTGGGGGCAGTCGTACGCGGATGCACTCTCCAGTCTTTTCTTGATATACAAACAGAATATGATATGCCCCGCACGCAATTCTACCACTATCTCCAATTCCGGCATGCCTTTACCCCATACATATCCCACCTAACAGAGATACCTGAATTTAACCCCATCGAGGCTAATGTTTTTATGGGCGACTTGGGGGACCAGAAGATAACTAAAATATACTGCACACTTATCAATAATACCCCTACCACTACACAAAACTAGAGAGGCAAGGCAGCAGGATTTGGGTTCCTTAGAGGCAGATGACTGGGTAGAGGCTCTGGAATCCCCACGCAGTGCAGCAATCGCGGCCCGCCTGCGTCTTATCCAGTTTAAGTACCTACATAGAGCCTATTATACCTGGCACAGGCTGTGGCGTGCTGGGCTCATTGCGTCCCCACATTGCTTACGCTGTGGATCTATGGATGGTACCTTCCCGCACCATGTTTGGTCCTGCCCAACACTGTCGAGGTTCTGGAGGGGGGGTTCGCATGCCTGTCTGAGGTTTTGGGGTGGGACATTGCGTCCTCACCGAGGCTGACCATGCTGCATGTTACGGAAGTCATAGGTGGAAATAGGTAAAAGCGCCACCTCCTATCACTAGGTCTCACGCTGGCGAAAAGAGATATTGCCCAGGTCTGGAAAGATGAATCCCCACCGTCGTTTGGAGTATGGAAGAGGGGTCTAGACTTTTGTTGGGCCTGGAACTCCTGGTCTTTGAAGCGAGGGCATGCCCTCGTAAACACTACAAAATTTGGAAAAGTTGGGCTGATTATAAGGAACTATATCTGGAGCCTGCTCCCCGCCCATCCGACGCTGATGAACCGTTGCTATGACGCTAATAGACAAAAACTTTCCCTATATGCTGGACTGATTTACTTGTTAAACGGAGGCAATGTGGCGTAGCTGTTTCTTCTTTTTATCTGTTTGGTTCTTATAGTTCTTTGCCATGTATTCTTTGTATAATCTATACTCTAACATTGTTGAAAATGTTGACATTCATATGTGTCATCCTATATATATATATATACCTTAAGTGCCCTGCAAGGCCCTCTTTTTGTATTGGCTGTCAACAATAACATTATGTTGTGGAAAATAGTATTTTACAAAAGTCGTTAACTGGTCGGGTAGCTGTGCATCAAGTCTGTTGAATAGAGAACCTTGGTGTATTAGAGTTTTCATTCAAGCCAGGGGGCTGGGAGGAAGTCACTTACTTTGTCATGTGCACACTCATTCTGTGTGGTGATGTTTGCTGGCAGTTCAGGCTAGTAATGGGGAATGAAGGTACTCTAGAACTTTTCAAAGGGTCTTTACCCCTGGATTTAGTGATCCTTCAGTTTCTATATGATGTTACCATGTTGGATGAAGCAGAGACATCATCCGGTTTCATGCTTTCTGAGGCTGGTTGTCAACTGGCCAAGCCCTGGGAAAGCCATAGACTTCGTTTGCAACAATACTCTCTCAATCCTCGCTTCCATGACCAAGTCCTGGCAAAGCCAGTAAGTCTCTCATCATTGCCTTGTCAATGGTTTTTAGCAATGCTGCACAGCATTCCCAATGTTATGCAACATAGCTGAAGAATTAAAATGCAAAAAGATTTATTTTGGCCCAAAAAAGTATATGTGCACCTACAAAGTAATGCAGCCAGTTTTTCCCCCGTTTTAGTTACTTATCCAAGTTGGATTACAACCAAAAAAGAAAAAACGTGTTTATATTTTATTTTAAGCGAACCGGGAAAACAACACAGGGTTGGGGGCAGAAGTAGCACAGGGGACTCGGGTGCAGAAACAACACGGAGGGGCAGCTGGCGGAAGGAACACGGCAGCCCAGGTGCAGTGAAGCAACATGGAGGGCGCAGGTGGGGGTAGCAACACATGGACATCATTGGGGAACAGGACATGGAGAGAGCAAAGTGGAATGCTGCAACCTGTAAGCGAAAAATAAGTCTCTCAAAAGACAGCGCATGCACAGTCTAGTAGACAATGCCCAAAAAGACAAATCCAGACCTCTCAGCTTTCTGAATAATTATCTGCAGCCTTTAGATCCATTCTGATGTCAGCTTTACCGGGCCAAAACAATACTTCATAGAACTTAATCCTCCCCACAGCAGGTAAGTAATGCAACAAACAGGATTATTACACCCATTCCAGAGATACATTTTGCTGCAGTTTGGTCCAGAACTTGATAGACATTTGCAGGATTTACCAAGCAAAAGATTATTTTACTTCCTCTCTCAGTCAATCTGAAAGTCAGGCTCCAAGACTGCTCTAAGTTTTATTTAGCACTAGAAGTGCTACAGACTGCATTACACAGTCCTTAAATAAACTAACTCCTACCTTCAATACAATGCCACAAACTCTAGTGAAGCTTGTAGTTCATCAGAATGTCATATCTGACCTTCGGTCAAAGCAACGTAGTGGGCCCCAAATTTAAGATAAGAAGAACTCAGCAATCCGTGTGTTCCCAGGTCCCATTCACTAGTATGCCAAATGGATGGGATCGGGGCTTTAAGTGGGCCTGAGCACCAACAGTAATTAAAAAGGTGATATTGAGACAGGTTCTATAGGAAGATGACTCTGTATATACTTTACCAAAGTAAAGTATATGCAGAGTCAAGTGGATCCCCAAAGGTAGGCAGAGGTAGATACTACCTTACTCTCTATTTGTGATAGTGTGGGTGAGCAGTAAGGCTTTATCAGAGGGTAGTGTTTAGCATTTATTGTACACTCTCAGGCAAGAAATTATGCCACACACTCAAAGACTGAACTCAGACCAATTGGTTTGTATACAAATATTATTTAGTTATATTTTATTTTCTAGAACCAAGCCAGGCCTGTTACAGGTAAGTACATAATACTTGGCAGGAATTATGCAGTGAAATACAATTGGAATGCAGTTGGATTGCTTTATAGGTAAGTCATTTGGTTTTAAAACAGTTGAATTACTTTTCAGAGTACTTTTCAGATTACTTTTAAGTTACATTTTCAACTCAATGCGATATGCCTAGATATCACCCTGGGACATTTCCTAGAGGTACGGTAGGTAAATCAGTTTTTGTACATGTGCAGTTCCTTAGGGTTTCATACAAACCAATTCCACACTTAGAAGATTTTTCACAAAAAAGCAGTCAATGCAATCCTATGAGAGAAAACAGTGTTATCGGTATAGTACTTAGAATTTGGAGTTGGTATTCTGGGGTTAGAACTAGGGTTCCCCCAGGTCAAGGATGCACTCTCAAAGCACCCTCAGCAACATTAGGGCAGCTGGGTGCAGAGTGCTGAGGCCCAATGTTATTCAACGGGGGATAGGGGGCCTCCGGTTGGTGTCAGCTCACTAGCAGGCCACAAAGTTGTTGGAGCAAAGCTCCAGCACTTAAGATCAGGGCAAAGGGGGATCCGATTTAGCACACAAGGTGCACCCACCACTGCACAGGGCTGGCCGGGTGCAGAGTGCTGGTTTTGCTTCCGGTGCCCTGTTGTTTTCTATGGGAGTTGCGAAGGGCAGCTGAATGCAGGGGTGTTTTTTGAGGTTGCATTTCACCTTACCGAGCCACTCACTGTTGGGAGGGGTCTCCTTGCAGAGGCTGTAGGCGACGTCGGGGAGTCCTGAAGGAGTCAGTCCACGGTGGACTCAGACTCTGGAGTGCTGGGGGACTTGGCTGGGGACCAGTAGGACACTCGAAGTCGGGCCGTAGGTGACAGGTGCAGTGGTGGTTCCAGGCATCAAGTTTCTTTGTCCTGAGCAGGCTCTGAGTCTTGCTTTGCAGATTCTTTTCAACAGAGCTACGGTTCACAGGAGATCCGGTCTTTGTTGAAGGCAGTCAGTCCCCCCAGGGGTTCTGGAGTGGTTCTGGAGGTTGCTGGTTGCAGGACAAGGTGATTTTTGCACAGGATCTCTGGAAACTGCAGACGGGCCAGTAGGGCTGGGGCCAAGTGAGTTCTTTTCTGCAGTCTCCTCTGCTGGGCATCTTCTTTTTTCCTTCTTCGTAGATTGCGGAAATCTGCCACCTTGGTTCAGGGCTGCACCCTAAATACTGTATTTAGGGGGCGTTTTAGGGGTCTCGAGGTCAGTATCCCATGGGCTACTGTCCTTGGTGTGCTCAACCTTCGTGGGGAAGTGGGCACAATCCCTGATCCTGATTGGAGAGTGCCTGCCATCTACAAGATGGCGGGCACTGAAGAGTGGACTTCACATTGCCTCCCCCACCTGAGGGGTGGGGTTGGCAGAGGTGGGCACACCTTCTGGGCTGTTCAAATCTTTCCCGCCTGTCTTCCCGTCGAAAAGGAGGGGATACAGGAAGGGAGCCTGCTCCTGATATCGGAAGAGGCTGGGGGTCGCATTACAAAGACGGCAAGGCCTTTGAAGCTTCTCTGCCGCAAATGGCTCTTCCTGACCCTGGAGGAGATGTGAACACCTCTGCCCAGGAAAGGCTTTGTTTCTGGGCTCAGGGAGCGAAGACTCCCACCCCAGGGGTCCAGAAACATGTCTCGAGGTGGCAGGCTGGTGTTTACCAGTCAGGGAACCCACCAGAGGCTGGTAGTTATTCAGGGGGCTTCTCTAGGATGCCTTCTGCCTGCATTGTATAATAAATCCCACACTAGCATCAGTGTGGGTTCATTATGCTGAGAAGTTTGCTACCAAACTTCCCAGAATTCAGTAAAGCCATTATGGTGCTGTGGAGTTCGTAATGACAAACTCCTAGACCATATACTCTTTATGGCTTTTCTGCACTCACAATGTCTAAGAATGAACTTAGACACTGTAGGGGTACAGTGCTCATGCAACTGTACCCTCACCAGTGGTATAGTGCACCCAGCTAGAGGGGTGTCTTACCTATACCATAGGCAGTGGGTTGCAGCCATGGCACACAGGAATGTGTGCCATGACGACTTTTCACTTCTCTGCACCACAACACGCAGCCTGTAATCTTTGTGTTAAGGTACACGACCTCTGAGGGAGGCACTGTTAGACCCGTCCTCCTTGGCGTGGGCCTTCCTACTTCCAGAACCCTCCCCGGATCCCAGAAGAATAGTAGCACCATCAGCAGGGCGCCCCCAAATTCCCCCCAGTAGCAGGCAGCCTAGCACCAGGGACCCACGATAGAAACACAGGCCCGCCAGTGCCATCCCCCCAGAGCCACAACCACAGAGAAACCTGGGCCCCCCATCACCCCCCTGTCCAGCGATGGGTAATGATCCTTCCCCCCAGCAGAATGGGGCGGGGGAGTTTCACTCGCACCTCCTGCCAGGAGCGGCCCCGCTCCCTGCCGGGCAGCCGAAAAGCCCCACCTCCCAACTTCAAACAGGATGAGCGCCAGATGGCCAGGGGCACCAGCAATCAGCCCGAGGCCACAAGGCACCAGCTGGCCGGGTCAAGACTTGAAAGGAAGAAGGGGGGATATAACGAGGAGATCTGGCGGGAAGAGGCAGTTGAATACTGGACGACGAGAGCCCTGCAGACCTGGTCGTGGCTCGCCTGAAGGGAAGAAACGACATTGGTGTCCCGTCCCAGTCTCCCAGAGCCCTGTAGACCTGGTTGCGGCTCATCCCGGGAGTGAAGGAAATCTACGGCCCGACTCGGACTCCTGGAGCCCAGCTGACGTGGTCGCGGCTCGAGTCTCTGTGAATCGTACTGGAAAGCCCAGCATAGTACGCGCCGTACTATCAAGCCAGCAGAGTACGTGCCGTACTATCAAGCCAGCAGAGTACGCGCCGTACTATAAAGCCAGCAGAGCACGCCTTGTACTGTGAAGTCAGCGGAGTACGTCCAGCAGAGTACGCGCCGTACTATCAAGCCAGCAGAGTACGCGCCGTACTATAAAGCCAGCAGAGTACGCGCCGTACTATAAAGCCAGCAGAGTACGCCTCGTACTGTGAAGTCAGCGGAGTACGTCCAGCAGAGTACGCTCGTACTGTAAAATCCGCAGAGTACGCATCGTACTGTACGGCCAACAGCGTACGCATCGTACTGTGAAGCCAGAGGAGTACGCACCGTATGGCGGAGCGCTTGGAGACGAGCCGCGGCCGCAGGGACGCTGCGCCACGAGAAGAGAGCGCACTGTACTGTGGTGCCCCTGCAGATCCACCGCGCTCACAGGTACGCCGCGCACCAGGAAGAGGGCGCACCGAACTGGAGAGTGCTGGGAAACTAGGGGCCCTCAGGATTACGGACTGTGCCGTGCCCCCACCGACCCTGTAGTATGCCAAGACCCATCCGCGCTCGAAGAGGCGGGTTGTTCTCAAACTTGCCGCTCTCAACCCCATCGGTATCACGCGACTCAAGGATTGCGAGTCGTACGCCTGATACCTCGACATTGCGGCCCTCCGTATCCCGCGGCTCGAGGATTGAGAGCCGTGCGCCGGATACGTGGCCCCCAACACCCGGACAGGAATTCTGAATCCCACAGCCCTCCCACACGGACAGGACTAGAGACTGTGAGTATCCAGAGTTGCCCCCAAAGTCTCCCGCCTATCCAAGCCAGACGCCCCAGCCATTCAAGAAGTGAACCTTAACCCCCTAACACAAGTGTACATACCCCCGACCTGTTGCAGAGTCATATATAAAGAACTTGTTTGGCTATAACCTATTGGTGTGGTGTCCCTTTGTAGTGTGCTGGTGTCTCTGTGTACATAACCATACATTGGTAACCCTCCTCTCATGGAGGCCTGACTCTAGAGCTCGGTAACGTTCCTGGAGGAGAGGGGTGACCAGAAGTACTTACCTCGGTCCCCCAGAGACCTCCCCCCTCCAACACTGGTAGCAGGGGAAAGGATCCAAATCAGCATTTGTGGTCATTGTACAGGGGAGCAGCTGAGACACTACATAGCAAGGGCGAAGCTGAACAGAGCCCTGAGATTGCAGAACTGAACCTTCTTGCCCAAATATCTACCGAACTAGTTGAAGGAGGGTTACCCCCCGACCACCATGAGTCTTACCGCACCCAACGGGAACCCAG
This sequence comes from Lissotriton helveticus, assembly GCF_964261635.1. Classification (NCBI taxonomy): domain Eukaryota; kingdom Metazoa; phylum Chordata; class Amphibia; order Caudata; family Salamandridae; genus Lissotriton; species Lissotriton helveticus. The sequence continues at coordinate 1,902,225,183 of NC_136059.1, read as the reverse complement.
TCTTTCAAGAAGAACAATTAGACACCTACACCCACAAAAAACTGAAACAGTTCTGTAAAGACGCTCAAATCCCTACCACTGGCCTGAGCACCAAGGAAGTTCTCCAAAAGGCCCTGAGGGCCTGGGTAGAGTCCAGAGCCTCCCCTCCCCCAGTAGAAGAGAAAGGTGTTGGGGATGCGCGGCAGGACGAAACCGGGACCCCCGAGAGAGAGCAGCCTCCCCTGCGCGTAGTAACCCGTCAGATAGAGGACTGTCCCTAGGGAGCTAGCAGACCGAGAGAAAAGCAGAGCCCATGAGCTAGAGCTAGCTAAGCTCAAAATTGAAGGGGAGTTAAAATTAGCAGAACGGAAGTTAGCTATAGAGGAATTGAGATTACAAGGGGAGTTGGAAGAAAAGAAGTTGCAGCGAGAGCATGAGGGCTGGAAACTACAGTTAGAGCACGAACGGAGCCTGAAGGAGCTCGAGCTCAAGGCTAGGAATGAGGAAGCCGGGCCCCCGGGGAACAGAGGAACCCTGCTCCCGGAAGAAACCAAGGTCCACATCCCCAAAGACGTAGTCAAGGAGTATTATAGGAAGTATGACATCCAACAATGGTTTAAAGCCTATGAGGTCACGATGACCTCCCACCGGGTCCCTGAGAAGGATAGGGGGGCCGGGTTGTGGGGGCGGTTCCTAAGCGAAGGGAGGGATACCTTGCTAGAGCTACCCTCCACGGTACTCAATTCCTACAGCCATATGAAGGAGGCCCTGTTAGAGAGGTACGGGCTCACCCCAGAGATATACCAGCAGCGGTTACGGGATTGCAAGAAGCTCCCGGGTACCACCTGGGTAGAATACGTCAACTTATACAGTAGAGCCTTAGAAGGTTGGATCAAGGGCAGCAAGGTCACCACGTTCGAATAATTATTTGATCTGATAGCCTGGGAGCACCTTTCCTTAAATTGCTTCGTAGAACTGCGTCAGCACCTCCTTGACAGCAAGCTTACTAACCCTAGAAAGCTTGCTGCGGAGGCGGACCGCTGGGTGAACACCCGGGTCCCCAGGGGCCCAGTGGTTGACTATGCTAGAAATGAGAAGGGCCCCCAACAGCGAGGGGGGAGGCCAAGGTAGGCCGTGGGAGTTCCCGCCAGGGCCCCAACGTAGCCCCCAAGGAAACCAGCTGCCAGTATCACCATCTTCCCCCCTACCAAGCCCTGGGGCACCCCCAGCAGACCGGGGCTAAGGACCTCCACAGCTTGTTACAAATGCCAACAACCAGGTCACTATGCCAGTGACCCCCAATGTCCCCTCTTCAAAAAGCCCACCATCTCTGGCAATCCCCCCGTCACCTGACAGCAGTCACCCTCGAGGAGGAGTTAGAAGCTCCCGAGGAGTGGGAACCCGTAGCGATGTCCCTGGTTTCCCTAGGGGATGGAGGAATGGTCCCCGGAACCCCGCTACCACCCAACACTACGAAGTACGCGCAGTGCGTGACCGTCAACGGACACCGGGTAGAGGCCCTCCGCTACACCGGTGCCAGTGTCACGTCTGTTCGCTGTCACTTGGTATCCAAGGAACAGATTGTCCCTCACATCCTCTGTCCCGTCATTGCGGCCGACAACTCTGAGAGCCTCTGCAAAATGGCCCAAATTCCCTTTGAATGGGAGGGAGTATCTGGCAGCCTGCAGGTAGCGGTCTCCATGCCAGTCGATTGTTTACTGGGCAACGACCTGGAGACCTCCCCGCGGACCCAGGTGGAACGAAAGACCCATCTGAGGATGATGGGCCTACCCGAGTGGGTGTGCGCCACCACTCGGGCCATGCCCGCACGGATGAGTGCCCCAGAAGGAGTGGGACCAGATGGAAGGGCCCAGAGGCCCGCCTTAGAAGAGGGAGAAGGGGAGGGCGGACAACCTGACCCCTCCAGTCCCGACCCCCTAGGGGACACCAACCCGGAAGGAGATGCCCGGGGCCCTACCGACGAGCAGATCGCCGAGCTGGGGGACCTCCCGTGGTTGGACCAATGACCTGTTTCGGAAGAGGTCGCTCCCCCCCACGCTCCCAAGGCTTGGTGGTTTCGAGATATCAGAGCGCCTGATAGCTGATTGCTGAGTAGCGGTATCGTAGCGCCTTGAAGCAGAATCCACAGCGCGACCTTCCCCCGCATTACTGGCGCTGCCTGCACTGCTCGTTTATTTATCCCATTTCGTGTGATATTTGTGCATTGTGCATTCTTGACATTTTTTATTGTGCTGTTAGGGCTGCGCACTGTTGGTGGGAAAGTATTTCTATCTTTACTCGATTGTGCATCTATTTACCCCCCAGGCTCACCCAGTTTCGTTTTTCCCCTACCTGCAGCCATTTTGTTGTTGTTTGTGCTTACTAGGCCGTAGCTCCACCCCGCGCCCGCCCCCCAGCTGACCCTGCCTCCCACAGATAGCTACAGACCTGCCTATCCATTCCCACGCCGTGACTCTCCTGACCTGCTTCGGAAGAGGTCGCTCCCCCCCACGCTCCCAAGGCTTGGTGGTTTCGAGATATCAGAGCGCCTGATAGCTGATTGCTGAGTAGCGGTATCGTAGCGCCTTGAAGCAGAATCCACAGCGCGACCTTCCCCCGCATTACTGGCGCTGCCTGCACTGCTCGTTTATTTATCCCATTTCGTGTGATATTTGTGCATTGTGCATTCTTGACATTTTTTATTGTGCTGTTAGGGCTGCGCACTGTTGGTAGGAAAGTATTTCTATCTTTACTCGATTGTGCATCTATTTACCCCCCAGGCTCACCCAGTTTCGTTTTTCCCCTACCTGCCGCCATTTTGTTGTTGTTTGTGCTTACTAGGCCGTAGCTCCACCCCGCGCCCGCCTCCCAGCTGACCCTGCCTCCCACAGATAGCTACAGACCTGCCTCTCCATTCCCACGCCGTGACTCTCCTGACCTGCTTCGGAAGAGGTCGCACCCCCCCACGCTGCCAAGGCTTGGTGGTTTCGAGATATCAGAGCGCCTGATAGCTGATTGCTGAGTAGCGGTATCGTAGCGCCTTGAAGCAGAATCCACAGCGCGACCTTCCCCCGCATTACTGGCGCTGCCTGCACTGCTCGTTTATTTATCCCATTTCGTGTGATATTTGTGCATTGTGCATTCTTGACATTTTTTATTGTGCTGTTAGGGCTGCGCACTGTTGGTAGGAAAGTATTTCTATCTTTACTCGATTGTGCATCTATTTACCCCCCAGGCTCACCCAGTTTCGTTTTTCCCCTACCTGCAGCCATTTTGTTGTTGTTTGTGCTTACTAGGCCGTAGCTCCACCCCGCGCCCGCCTCCCAGCTGACCCTGCCTCCCACAGATAGCTACAGACCTGCCTCTCCATTCCCACGCCGTGACTCTCCTGACCTGCTTCGGAAGAGGTCGCACCCCCCCACGCTGCCAAGGCTTGGTGGTTTCGAGATATCAGAGCGCCTGATAGCTGATTGCTGAGTAGCGGTATCGTAGCGCCTTGAAGCAGAATCCACAGCGCGACCTTCCCCCGCATTACTGGCGCTGCCTGCACTGCTCGTTTATTTATCCCATTTCGTGTGATATTTGTGCATTGTGCATTCTTGACATTTTTTATTGTGCTGTTAGGGCTGCGCACTGTTGGTAGGAAAGTATTTCTATCTTTACTCGATTGTGCATCTATTTACCCCCCAGGCTCACCCAGTTTCGTTTTTCCCCTACCTGCAGCCATTTTGTTGTTGTTTGTGCTTACTAGGCCGTAGCTCCACCCCGCGCCCGCCTCCCAGCTGACCCTGCCTCGCCCCTCCCCACCCAACACCTACATATGACAGATGCCTTACCGCGCAGCGTTCACGCGCAGCTGTCGCGCCCCATGCGCGCCGAAGGTGCGCCAAAGGTAAGCCCGTCTACGCCCGTCCGCGCCTGGACCGCGCTCAGCGCCATACCCCCTGGCCCTCGCAAACCGCTCTCCTCCCGCATAACGTATGACGCCGCCACCCTCCTAGCCCTTAACCACGGCCGACTCCCTAACTGCGCCCAAGCAGCACCAGGACACACCCATGGACCCTTCAGTTGCCACTCCTGCAAATTCACCTGCATCAAGACCCACACCAAACGAACAAACAACAAACAGAGACCCAACACCAACCACCTTAACTGCATCCTTCTCAACACCCGCTCGGTTCACAAACACGCCATCGACCTTTGGAATCTACTTGACACCATTTCACCGGACATGGCCTTCCTAACAGAAACATGGATGAATGCCTCTTCAGCTCCAGACATCACCATAGCCATCCCGGATGGCTACAAGATCATCCGTAAGGACCGCACCATTCAAACAGGTGGAGGCATTGCCATCGTCCACAAGAACACTATCCGCGTCTCAACCAGCTCAGAAGACAATCTCGCTATCGCCGAACACCTTCACTTCCAGATCCACACCGACCCCAAGACCACTCTCCGAGGCACCCTCGTCTACAGGCCACCAGGACCCCGTACAAAATTCAGCGAAGACATCACTGACTTCATCACCCCTCACGCCCTCCCCTCGGAAGAATACATTCTACTGGGAGACCTCAATTTCCATCTGGAAAAGAGCAACGACTGTAACACTACCACCCTTCTGGACAATCTTGCCAATCTTGGACTCAAACAACTTGTTAACACCCCCACACACTATGCAGGACACACACTCGACCCTATCTTCACTTCCAGCAAGCATATCTCCTTCACTCACTCCACACCCCTCCACTGGACGGACCACAGTTGCATCCACTTCACTTACAATAAGACCACGATCCACAACCACCCTCAACCAACTCTGCGAAGAAATTGGAACAAAATCACCATCGACCAGATCTCCACATCGCTTCTTCAAAAAACCCCTGCCTATTCAACGAACCCTAACCAAGCCGCCATCAACCTCACACAATGGTTAACCCAAACCGCCGACAAACTAGCACCCTTGAAAAAACATCAAATCAAGCAAGGAAGCAAGAACGCCCCTTGGTTCAACGATGACCTTAAGAAATCCAAGAAGCTCTGTCGCTCCCTTGAGAAAACTTGGAAAACAGACCCAAACACTATCACCCAAGCCGCATTCAAAAACGCCACCCGCAAACACCACCAACTAATCCGGACAGCCAAGAAATCAGCACTCAAAGACCGACTAGACAACAACGCCCACAACAGCAAGGAACTTTTTAACATCATCAAAGAATTCACCAACCCCACCGCCAGCTCTAATTACATCACCCCCTCTCAAGTCCTCTGCAACTCCCTCGCCTCATTCTTCCATGACAAAATCGCCGACATTCATAACAGTTTTAACAACCAACCCGTAAACCAGTCCACCCCACTCACCTCCAAACCTGTACCTCCTCCGAATAACCTTTTTGACTGGAACCCAATCACCACAGAAGACACCATTCGCCTGATGAACTCCATCCACTCAGGATCCCCTACAGACCCATGCCCCCATCACATCTTCAACAAAGCAGACTCCATTATCGCACCCCATCTCCGAGATGTCATCAACTGCTCCCTTAGCTCCGCCACATTCCCAGAAAGCTGGAAACACGCCGAACTCAGCGCCCTTCTGAAAAAACCCACAGCAGACCCCACCGAACTCAAAAACTACCGCCCCATCTCGCTCCTCCCATTCCCTGCCAAAGTCATTGAGAAAGCCATCAACAATCAGCTCGCCGCCTTCCTCGAAACCAACAAATCACTCGACTCCTCACAGTCTGGCTTCCGAGCCAAACACAGCACCAAGACCGCCCTCATCGCAGCAACAGACGACATTCGAACACTACTGGACAACGGAGACACAGTCGCCCTCATCCTCCTTGACCTCTCCGCAGCCTTCGACACAGTCTGCCATAGCACACTGATACAACGCCTAAGAAACATCGGAATTCAAGGAAAAGCTTTGGACTGGATCATTTCGTTCCTGGCTGGAAGAACTCAGAGAGTCCGCCTCCCCCTTTTAAGTCAGAGGCCACCGAAGTCATCTGCGGCGTTCCACAAGGATCATCACTCAGCCCCACCCTCTTCAACGTCTACATGAGCCCCCTCGCAACCATCGCACGTCAACACAACCTCAACATCATCTCATACGCTGATGACACTCAGCTGATCCTCTCACTCACCAAAGACCCAACCACCACCAAAACCAACCTACATGAAGGGATGAAAGAAGTAGCCGAGTGGATGAAGCACAGCCGTCTGAAACTGAACTCTGACAAAACGGAAGTCCTCATCTTAGGTTCATCCCCTTCCGCCTGGGACGACTCTTGGTGGCCAACGGCCCTAGGAAAAGCCCCCATACCGACGGACCACGCACGGAACCTGGGCATCATCCTGGACTCCTCACTCTCGATGACCAGACAAGTCAACGCCGTCTCATCTTCATGCTTCAACATCCTACGTATGCTCAAAAAACAAATTCGCTGGATCCCTACTGAAACAAGAAAAACGGTCACCCACGCACTTGTTACAAGCCGTCTGGACTACGGAAACACCCTTTACGCCGGATCCACCGCAAAACTGCAGAAACAACTCCAACGCATCCAAAATGCTTCAGCCAGACTCATACTAGACATCCCCCGCACAGACCACATTTCCGTCCACCTGAAAGACCTTCACTGGCTCCCCGTCAACAAGAGAATAACGTTCCGTCTCCTCACCCATGCACACAAAGCCCTATACGAACTTGGACCTGATTGTCTCAACACGCGCCTTTCCTTTTACACCCCCACCCGTCAGCTGCGGTCGTCCAACCAAGCCCTCGCCGCTGTTCCGCGCATCCACAAAGCCACCAAGGGGGGACGATCCTTCTCCTACTTAGCGGCCAAGACCTGGAATTCCCTTCCCATCCACCTCCGCCTTACTCAAAACCACCTAGCCTTCAGAAAACAACTTAAAACCTGGATATTCGATAAGTAAACCTCCCCCCCCTCCCTCAAGCGCCTTGAGACCCTATGGGTATGTAGTGCGCTATATAAATTCTGACTTGACTTGACTTGACTTGACCTTCCCGGGAAGAGTTCTGCCAGGAACAGACCACCTGCCCCACTCTCCTGGGCGTGCGGCAACAGGCCACCGCCCAGGCGGCCGGAGACCAGTCCGGGTCCCACTGGATCTACTGGGTGAATGGTCTCCTCTACAGCGAGCCTATGTCTGCTGAGCTAGGGCAGTCCGGGTGCTGGTGGTACCCCTATGTTTCAGAGACTTCCTACTGGACCTGGCTCACGACGTGCCTCTAGCCGGGCACTTAGGACAAGATAAGACCTACCACCGGCTGGTCACCCATTTCTACTGGCCCAGGATGCGCCACAACGTAGCGGCCCACTGTCAGTCCTGCCAAACCTGCCAGGCCAGTGGGAAGAGTGGGGGAAGGCTCAAGGCCCCTCTCCAGCCCTTTCCGGTGGTCAGTACACCTTTTGAGTGGGTCGGAATCGATATTGTGGGACCTCTGGACCCCCGGACCGCCATGGGCCACAGATTCATCCTCGTCCTGGTGGACCATGCCACCAGGTATCCTGAGGCCATCCCCCTCCGAACAGTGACAGCCCCCGTGGTGGAGCGGGCCCTGATAGGAATATTCTCCCGGGTGGGATTCCCCCGGGAGGTGGTGAGCGACCGGGGGACCAACTTCATTTCAAAATACATGAAGTCCCTGTGGCAGGAGTGCGGGGTGACGTACAAGTTCACCACCCCGTACCACCCTCAAGTCAATGGTCTGGTTGAGAGATTTAACTGGACCCTCAAGGGAATGATCATGGGCCTGGAGGAGCCCCTGAGGCGGAAGTGGGACATCCTCCTACCCTGCCTCTTGTTCGCGTACCGGGAAGTCCCCCAGAAGTCCCTGGGGTTCAGCCCCTTTGAACTCCTCTATGGTCACCCCGTCCGCGGACCGCTAAGCCTAGTCAAAGAGGGCTGGGAGATGGCCCCCCGAAACCCTCCCCAGGACGTATTCCGCTACATCCTGGCCCTAAGGAATCAGACTCGGAAATTCAGGGAACTCGCAGAGGCCAAACTCGAGGCTAGCCAGGAGGAAATGAAACGCTGGTATGGCCAGAATGCAACTCTGGTCGAGTTTCAGCCTGGTCAGCAGGTCTGGGTGATGGCCCCGGTGGAAACTTGCGCCCTCCAGGACATATGGACCGGTCCCTTCAAAGTGGTGGAGCGCAAGAGCCAGGTCACCTACCTAGTGGATGTACAGTCCCTGAGGAACCCTTTGAGGGTCCTCCACGTGAACCGCCTCAAACCCCACATCGAGCGGTCTGAGATGAGCATGCTCCTAGCCACCGATGACGGGGCGGAGGAGGAGACCGAGCCTCCACCCGATCTCCTGTGTGCTAAGGAAAAGGATGGCTCCGTGGAGGGAGTGAGCCTCTCCCCCTCCCTGACCTCTGAACAACACGAAGACTGTCGCCAGCTATTAGGACAGTTCTCAGACCTCTTTTCCCTGGTCCCCCGTGTCACCGACTGGTGTGTCCACGACGTGAACACTGGGGCCAGCACCCCTGTGCGGCACAAAGCCTATCGTGTCCCAGACCGAGTCCGATCCTGCATTAAGGAGGAGGTCTCCAAAATGCTTGCCCTGGGGTAGTGGAGTCCTCTGACAGTCCGTGGGCCAGCCCAGTGGTCCTAGTCCTGAAAGTGGGCGCCCCAGGGACCACGCCCGAACTAAGGTTCTGCGTGTATTACTGTGGACTCAATGCCTTGGGGAGAGGGGTTGGCCTAACGGCTAGGGCGCTCGACCTCGGACCTTGGGATCTGGGTTCGAGTCTCGGTAACGACGCCCAAAAAAAACAAAACTCCTGTGATTCTGGGCAAATCACTTAATCTCCCCGTGCCTAAAATGAATGCGTGTCCTCATGTAACGTAACTGGTGCTATGTAAAGCGCTCTGATACCTGATTCAGTTCGGGTCTAGTTGGCGCTATATAAAACTCTGCAAAAAAAAAAAAAAAAAAATGCCGTCACGCGAACGGATGCCCACCCCATTCCCCGGGCAAACAAACTCATTGACCGTCTAGGGGCGGCCCGTTACCTCAGTACTTTTGACCTGACCTCAGGATACTGGCAAATTGCCCTCACCAAAGGAGCAAAAGAGAGATCTGCCTTCTCCACCCCCTATGGGCACTACCAATTCCGGGTGATGCCCTTCGGGATGAAGAACGCCCCGGCCACTTTCCAAGGACTGGTCAACCAGGTACTGGCCGGGCTGGAAGAATTCAGCGCGGCATACCTGGACGATATTGCAGTGTTCAGCACCGACTGGGGAGAACACTTGCGACACCTCTGGGAGGTGTTACTGGCCCTACGCCGGGCCGGACTCACCATCAAGGCCAGTAAGTGCCAGATTGGGCAAGGGTCAATGGTCTACCTCGGGCACCAGGTAGGGAGCGGCCAGGTAGTACCCCTCCAACCCAAAATCGACGCCATCCTGGCCTGTGAACCCCCTACGACCCAGACCGGAGTGAGGGCCTTTCTCGGCCTCACCGGCTACTACCGGAGACTCACCAAGGGGTATGGCAGCATAGTGGGGCCCCTGACTGAATTGACCTCTAAGAGACAGCCTAAGAAGGTGCACTGGACCCCCACCTGTCAGAAGGCGTTTGACACCTTGAAGACAGCCATGTGCACCGCCCCAGTACTCCAGGCCCCTGACTACTCTCGGGAGTTTGTTGTCCAGACCGACGCCTCCGAACATGGCATAGGGGCGGTTCTATCCCAGCTAAATAGGGAGGGCCAAGACCAACCAGTCGCCTTCCTCAGTAGGAGATTACTACCCAGGGAGCGAAGATGGAGCACCATCGAGCGGGAGGCCTTTGCAGTGGTTTGGGCCTTGAAGAAACTGAGGCCCTACCTGTTCGGGACTCATTTCCGGGTCCAAACCGACCACCGGCCCCTCAGGTGGCTCATGCAGATGAGGGGAGAGAATCCCAAGCTGTTGCGGTGGTCCATTTCCCTCCAGGGGATGGACTTCACCGTCGAACACTGCCCAGGTACTGACCACGCCAATGCAGATGGTCTATCCAGGTTTTTCCGCCTCAGTGAGGAGAACTCCCAAGGGGATGAGTAGTTCTCCCTGCCTTTCAGCTGGGGGGACGTGTGTTAGACCCGTCATCCTTGGCGTAGGCCTTCCTACTTCCTGAACCCCCCCCCCGATCCCAGAAGAATAGTAGCACCATCAGCAGGGCGCCGCCAAATTCCCCCCAGTAGCAGGCAGCCTAGCACCAGGGACCCACGATAGAAACACAGGCCTGCCAGCGCCATCCCCCAGAGCCACAACCTCCGAGAATCCTGGGCCCCCCATCACCCCCCTGTCCAGCGATGGGTAACGATCCTTCCCCCCAGCAGAATGGGGCGGGGGAGTTTCACTCGCACCTCCTGCCAGGAGCGGCCCCGCTCCCTGCCGGGCAGCTGAAAAGCCCCACCTCCCAACTGCAAAGAGGACGAGCGCCAGATGCCCAGGGGCACCAGCAATCAGCCCGAGGCCACAAGGCACCAACTGGCCGGGTCAAGACTTGAAAGGAAGAAGGGGGGATATAACGAGGAGATCTGGCGGGAAGAGGCAGTTGAATACTGGACGACGAGAGCCCTGCAGACCTGGTCACGGCTCGCCCGGAGGGAAGAAAGGACATCGGTGTCCCGTCCCAGTCTCCCAGAGCCCTGCAGACCTGGTCGCGGCTCATCCCGGGAGTGAAGGAAATCTACGGCCCGACTCGGACTCCTGGAGCCCAGCTGACGTGGTCGCGGCTCGAGTCTCTGCGAATCGTACTGGAAAGCCCAGCAGAGTACGCGCCGTACTATCAAGCCAGCAGAGTACGCGCCGTACTATTAAGCCAGCAGAGTACGCGCCGTACTATCAAGCCAGCAGAGTACGTGCCGAACTATAAAGCCAGCAGAGTACGCCTCGTACTGTGAAGTCAGCGGAGTACGTCCAGCAGAGTACGCGCCGTACTAACAAGCCAGCAGAGTACGCGCCGTACTATAAAGCCAGCAGAGTATGCACCGTACTATAAAGCCAGCAGAGTACGCCTCGTACTGTGAAGTCAGCGGAGTACGTCCAGCAGAGTACGCGCCGTACTAACAAGCCAGCAGAGTACGCGCCGTACTATAAAGCCAGCAGAGTCTCCCAGAGCCCTGCAGACCTGGTCGCGGCTAATCCCGGGAGTGAAGGAAATCTACGGCCCGACTCGGACTCCTGGAGCCCAGCTGACGTGGTCGCGGCTCGAGTCTCTGCGAATCGTACTGGAAAGCCCAGCAGAGTACGCGCCGTACTATCAAGCCAGCAGAGTACGGGTCGTACTATCAAGCCAGCAGAGTACGTGCCGAACTATAAAGCCAGCAGAGTACGCCTCGTACTGTGAAGTCAGCGGAGTACGTCCAGCAGAGTACGCGCCGTACTAACAAGCCAGCAGAGTATGCGCCGTACTATAAAGCCAGCAGAGTATGCACCGTACTATAAAGGCAGCAGAGTACGCCTCGTACTGTGAAGTCAGCGGAGTACGTACAGCAGAGTACGCTAGTACTGTAAAATCCGCAGAGTACGCATCGTACTGTACGGCCAACAGCGTACGCATTGTACTGTGAAGCCAGAGGAGTACGCACCGTACGGCGGAGCGTTTGGTGACCAGCCGCGGCCGCAGGGACGCTGCGCCACGAGGAGAGTACGCACTGTACTGTGGTGCCCCTGCAGATCCGCCGCGTTCACAGGTACGCCGTGCACCAGGAAGAGGGTGCACTGAACTGGAGAGTGCTGGGAAACTAGGGGCCCTCAGGATTACGAACTGCGCCGTGCCCCCACCGACCCTGTAGTACGCCAAGACCCATCAGCGCTCGAAGAGGCGGGTTGTTCTCAAACTTGCCGCTCTGAACCCCATCGGTATCACGCGACTCAAGGATTGTGAGTCGTACGCCTGATACCTCGACATTGCGGCCCTCCGAATCCCGTGGCTCGAGGATTGAGAGCCGTGCGCCGGATACGTGGCCCCCAACACCTGGACCAGGAGTGCTGAATCCCACAGCCCTCCCACACCGACAGGACTAGAGACTGTGAGTATCCAGAGTTGCCCCCAAAGTCTACCGCCTATCCAAGCCAGACACCCCGGTCATTCAAGAAGCGAACTTGAACCCCCTAACCCAAGTGTACATACCCCCTGACCTGTTGCAGAGTCATATATAAAGAACTTGTTTGGCTATAACCTATTGGTGTGGTGTCCCTTTGTAGTGTGCTGGTATCTCTGTGTACATGACCATAAATGCGTAACCCTCCTCTCATGGAGGCCTGACTCTAGAGCTCGGTAACGTTCCTGGAGGAGAGGGGTCCCGGGGTGGCCAGGAGTACTTACCTCTGTCCCCCAGAGACCTCCCCCCTCCAACAGGCACAATATCTTCTACAACCCTTAGAGGCTTTCCCTGGTCGCAGTGCCCATTGTACCCATGGTACCTTTTACAAGGGACTTACATGTGGCCAGAGAGATGCCAATAGGGGGTACAAAGGTACAATTTTGGGAAAGAACACATGCTCTGGGAACCTGATTGGCAGGGACCCAGGGCACATCAAGTCAAAGTGCATCAGATATCCTGCAACAAGTGGGGAGGTTACTGCAACAGAACCCCAGCTTCCTACAGGTTCCCCTCCAGGCTCCATTAATCCTTTTAATTACTGTGCTAGAAAAAAACACAGTGGCAGGCAGGACAAACAAATCCTTTGATTGAGAGACAGGGAGGTGGTATTTTGGCTCATTACTGCAATTTCAGCCACTGTCACCCCAGCCTGCACCAGAAGCCGGAACAACCTCTGGAAAGGAATGGAGGGACAGAAAGGCTTAATTTTCGGTTAGTTTAGGAGCAGAGGATCTTCTTCAGACAGGATTGGACTCTCCCATGGGATGCACCTCTTGGGACTTAGCAGTTCATACCAGACTATATGTGCTTTTGCTGTTGCTACACATCATGGACACTACACTGGTAAAATATATATTTTACAAATGCAGCAGGAGTCAGACGGGCCTGTTCTGGGCCCTCTATTCACCAAGAAGGAAAATAAGTAATGTATTTGTGAAAAAGACCTGTGGTCTGCTCATCAGATCAGCAAGAGTTTCTCAAATGGGGAAAAGCTACTTTTATCTTCTGATCCCTAGACGTATATTATTTTACTTTCATGCCACAGTTTGGGGAGCCTTTCAGCTCTGGGGAAATGCTGTCCAACTTTATCGAAAGAACAGCTCAGAAAGTGTACTGCATTGTATATCCATTTGTGTAGTGCTTAATGGCGCTGAAATGTGCCCTGTTTCATTGCTGTAACTCTCAGGAACATCTGTTTAATAGCTACTCCATGCATCAGTGTGATGAGTTTAGTGAAAGGTCGGAACAGATTGGCGGAAAAAATCTGTGATTTGCATGATTTCATATTGTTGTGTCGAGGCAGCCTCTGGGAGCGATCACGTAATGTTGAATAATAGAATTTGTGGGAATCTTGATATAATGTTGTTTAGCAGAAGTCTATGTGCAGTGATGGGAAGGTAAGGACTCTCATGCAAAAGTGACTTAAAATCACACTGTATCACTGGTCTTTGAGACTGGAGCATGGCCCAATTAACAATAATTAAATATGTTGTTGCTTGCTAATTTCAGTTATTGTTTGTTAATTAACCTAATGAATTTGTGGGCATTCTAGACTCATTTTATTTAAACCATGTCCTTATTTACATAGGCCACGCTTCATATAAAGAAGTACTCTTGGTAATGTCTCTTTGGACACTCCCATTATAGATACTCCCCACTTCTTTTTTTGTCCCCTCAAGCCTTGGCTGGTGTAGTATCTTGTGGGTTAGAGATGACGGGGCTCTCTTGGTTTCTGCTGTACTCCTTAGAACAGTGACGTAAGTGCTTGGGTTGATAGAATTCATGATGTAGAATGTTCAGTTAACGGTTACATGCTGAGAAATAAAGACATGTAATACCAAGCTCTGAGTGTGGTGTAATCATTTACATGCTCCAAGGCTGGGGAGGGTGCTACAACTGGCAGTGACATAGGGGATACGTAATCCAAAGACTCAACAGTGCTCTCCCAGAGAGTTTACCGTGGTGCAGCAAACTGCTCGTGTGTACCACAAGTGCCTCAGTCGAAGTGAAGATCAATGGTTGGGATATGTGGAGTCAAAGCGCCATTCCAGCCAGTGCAAAGCTTTCGAAGAAAATTAAAGCCTTACAGAGAAATGTATGTATTATCGGCCAGGAACCTGCTAGTGAAGCTCTGTAAGAGCTACTGCTCCACAACGCAACACAGAGCCATAAGCCACACAGAACGAGAATGCTAAAGGAAGCGACAGCCTGGTACAGAGCAGTGCTAAAAGCAGCAATAGCCAGGTGCAAGGATGCACTAGAATAGAAATAGCCAATTACAGAAAAAAAGCTAAAGGCAGTGGAAACCAGTTACAATGCAGAAGATTAAAAATGGTGACACATGCAAGACTTAAAATAACTACTTACTGTAAAAGATAGAGAAGGTGCTGCATGTCCGGCGAGTGGGCCAAACAACCAGAGTTCAAGTACTGAGCTAGTACTTCCAGAAGGTACAGTGTTAGGTGTCCATCAAGCGTTGTCCGAACAGTACATACGCTCAACGTCAGTAAGTTCCATAACAGTTATAACGCCGCCACTTTCCTGAAACCATTGCTTCCATTCAATACTGCTAAAAAGCAGAGTATAGGTGCCAGATGGACAGCCTGGATAGATACTTTTGATGACTTCATCGATTCATTGGAGGAAGCAGAAAACAAAGATCATCAAATATCTCAAGAAGCTCACAGGTGAAGGCGTGAAGGAAGTAATAACGAAAATACCACATGCTGATGAAGTCAAATCAAAGAGGCGTTAAATATAAAGTTCAATCCACTGTCAATTACAAAAGGTTACATTTTCATCCAAATAAGGCAGATATCTGGTGAAACAATCGACAAGTTTTTCGAACTACTTGATACGCTCATGAAACATTGTAAGTTCAATTAATTCAATGATGAAGAAGCCCAAAGACGTCCCAGAGTTAAAGAGGGTTGCCTTTCAGATTCATTCAGCTGACGAATGCTGAGAGAAACACACAGTCTGGAGCAAGTAATCATGGTTGCAAGGGCCAAGGAATATGCAGACTGGCAAGCTACTGACATGGATGCCGAAGGAACCCAGAGAGAGTCAGCATTGAACATGAAAAGTAAGTGGAGACACAAGGTCAAGGTCCACAAAGTGATGTCTCCAAAGAAAAAGAAACTATGCTTCAGATGCAGCTTTTCTTTTCCACATGACCGTAAATGTTCCACTATTGGACTAGGCGCAATGTCTGCTGGAGAGAGAACCATTTAGTAATGGTCTGCATAGCAAAGAAAAACTAAGCGTGCCACTTTGGGAAAATAAAATGGACACCCGAACATTTCAGAAGCGACGTTCTACTCATACTCACATGGCCAAGCAGCCTTATCAGTGAGGCAGATGGATGTGGGTTGTCGATATTCAGTAAAGGAAAACTTGCGCATGTCGTATTGGCTACATGCAAGAAAAAATGTGAGTCGAAAAAAAGATCAGCTTCTGAAGTCACAAATTCATTTAGACACTGAGCTAAAATCACACTACTGGTGAAAGGCTGTTCCATACCTTTATGATAGACAGTGGTGCATCGATAAACATCATGCCTCAGGAGAAGTACAATGAACTGTCTCCAGTGCCCTGTCTCACACCGTCGAATACTAAAGTGAAAACATGGCTGCATCGACGCCATTAAAAGTCATGGTTTATTGGCAGCAACCATAAAGCACAAAAATACGAAAGTACAAGCTCCAATTCACTTGCTTCAAGGTACTTCGTCAAGTGACTGTTTACTCAGTTTCAGTACTGTTGCTGAATTGGGACTTATATCTGTAAATTACAACATAAATGCTCATCACGAAATAGTGAGTCTGTTTCCATTGTTTCAGGGATTAGGATAGCTTAAGACAATGAAAGTGCAACTGCATATTAATGAGGACATTCATCCTGTTGCTCAGCGACATAGTCAAATTGCATTTCATTTGCAGGAAGTCATTGAAAAAGAACTTGTGACATTACTAAAACATTCGACCATAGTGGTAGTGCCTAACCAGAACAGTGGAGGAGCCGTATGCATCTGGGTTAATCGGCGCCAAGCTAACAATGCAATTGAAAGAGTGTTACATCCAGGTCTACACATTGCTGATATGATAACCCAGCTAAATGGTGCCAAAGTCTTCTCTCGCCTTCATCTGAACAAAGGATACCATCAGCTGGAACTAGATTGCAGGTACAATTCTACCTTTTCCACACATATTGGTTTTTTCAGATATAAGAGATTAAGTTCCGGGCTGTCATCAGCTGCAGAAACACTGTTTCAAGATGTAATTCTCCGTATAATACAGCCTGTTACACATGCTTTCAATTACAGTGATGATAATTTGGTGTTTGGAGCCACACAAAAGGAACATGATAAAGCTTTTACAGAAGTGTGCCGTTTGCTTGCTGATGCAGGTCTCACTTTCAATGCAGAGAAGTGTGAGTTCCACAAAACAAAACTCAAACTCTTTGGTCATATTTTCACTGTTGGGGGAATGACTGTAGATCCGGCTAAAGTACAGGCTTTGTCAGTCACCTGTCCCCCACAAGGTGTTATTATGTTACATTCTTTTCTTGGCATGGTCAGTTACCGTTCTTGGTACATTCGTGATTTTGACACAGTAAGTGTACCATTAAGAGACTTGACAAAACAAATTGCTTCATTTCCTTGGTCACATTAATTGAACAAAGCTCAGGGAAATCAAGCATGCAATAGAGATCACCACTGAAATGGCCTACTTTGATCCAAAGCTAGATACATAAATTGTTGTTGCGCAAAACGAGTAGGGTTGGGCATGATTCTTACCGAACACAATGGACTTCCAAATGCTTGAAGGCATTTTGTGGATTATGCTAGTAGAAGATTGTCAAGAACTGAACATGCCTAATTTACAACCCGCTACAGACTGTATCCTTGTGATTAGTTTGGAACCAGCAGAACTAGGTTGCTCCTTGTAAACACAAAAGAGTTCTCATCTCTTTTTCAGACGTTCATGGGCCTTTCCGAGCCGAATCCAAAGATGCCAGCTGCTCTTGGGTTTCCAGAAAGTTTCATCTATGTGTGTTAAACTTACCCACCCTTTCAGGAAAGGAACATCTGCCCCAGATATTTATTTGTGTACTTGGGCTGAGATGCTCAAATTCTGAATAAGTTATGATTTAGAGGCATAATCATCCAATTCTAATATCATGTTTGTAGGTTTTAGTGCACAGTCTATTTACTTTTTTGTTGTTTTCAATGAACATTCAACATACTTTTGTATTGCTATAACAAAGGCTACCATTAGTAAGACATTACGAGTTTTATAGGCCTTTTTCGATCTGACTTCTTTTATTATGCCAGTAAAGCATATCAGTGGCTGACACCAGTCCATTGTGTCTTGTTTGTTGTGTGGCATTAATATAGAGTTGGTTCAATTTTCAGTTTAGATGTTGTTTTCTTGTATTTGTTGCTGTTAAAGTAAAATGAGTTTGAGCTTGAGAAACATTGTTATAATGTACTACATGTATACATATGGATGTCAAAGGATTTTTCAGATCAGTTGTTCATAGCACTGTTGTAATAAAATATTTCCCATTTGTGCATCAAAATCCAGTCTGATACATGTGTGGCGTTATTGTGTGCTTTGGATGTGGTGTACTTATGCTGGTTGTATCAAAGTAGTTCTATAGTGTATTTATTGTGGTTGTGACTGCTGCTGGTTATGCTGTTCTTTGTTAACTGGATAGCCTTGGTTAAATTATCTGTGCACTAAGGTTCTTTCTATGTGCTCTATCGCAAGTTGTGTCTGGGTCAGTGGTGTGTAATGATATTGTTGGGCAGGAATGCCATTGGTTATCCATTATACACCAGATTTGGAATCTTTAATGTGTTTGGCGCGTGTTGATGAATGTATATACTTTACTGATTAGTAGAATGTTTAATATGCTTTCAGTTATAGTATTTTTGCATCTCTAAATTAACTGCTGGATGTGTAATATTGAGCTGGGCTTCCTTTAAGTGTGAATAGTGGGGCACGTAGGGGCTAGGGAAGAAGTGAAATAGGCAGAGCAGGTTGAACAGAGTACAACATTACAGTTTTAGAATCAACAGTCTCCAACGAAGTAAACATTTTAGGGAAGAAAGAGTGCAACATTTCAGTTTTAGGGTTCACATTACCTGACGAAGCAGCCAAGAAGCACACCACATCCTTGGACAGCAGTAATTTTGATTAAGCAGTGGTGAAGGCCATCCAGGATGTGTGTGCCAGATGAGGTTGGGGAATGCGGAGACTGGGTGGACCAGACCGTTCGTGGGTGCCTCATTTTACCACATAGTTCTCCCACACTATATGTTGTAGCCTATCCCAATCACTGCAGATCTGCCAGTTGTAAATGCACCACAGTCCGTGGGTGCAAATTTAGACCTATATTTCATGTCGGTGCACTTGTTTAATCAATGACATGACGGATGGTAGGAGACCAGGACGGAAGGATGCTGTCACCATGAGATACCTTAGCCTTAACGCCCCTGCTTGTTGTGTACCTAGAACACTCTGAAGGCGCCCTTCTGTCCTGCAAGGGAAGATCTGGCCTGATCATCAGTATTAGCACAGGGAAGTTAGGATTTCAGGCAGGCGTGGAAAATGCTGTTTTTTATGCGAGGGAATTGTGCACAATGCTGTTTTAATAGTTCTTAGGTTCTCTACCTTTGTCTCTTCTTTTGTTACAAGAAGTTTATGGATGTGGGCATGTTATCAGGTTTAGTGATTGTGGCTTAGAATGGTCTGGTTTCTATTGATCAAGAGGTTAATGATGATCAGTTAAGGAAATGTTTCATGAACACGCCACAAGACAAAACTTGTAAAGATTCAAGGAAGGCACCCAGGTGACTATTTAAAGTTGTAAAATTCTTCCATGGCCTACCCAATTTCGAACTCTGTTACAGAGAGCCACTCTCTACCCGTCAAGCTTTTATTTTAACACCTGCATCCTTTTTACGCTATTGATTGTGCCTCACCGAGGTTTGACTGTTTCCTTAACAACAAAGCCGTGATTCGATGACAGACAGCTTCTTAAGTAGTGATGTAAGAGCTCCCTTTCCTAGTCTTAACACTGATTTTTGGTGAAGCGTCTTCTCTGGCCTGGTTACCCACAAAGGACTATGCCACACACGGAACTTAGAAATACTTTTCTTTATTCTTCTGAGTGTAACTGCGAACTCCACATTTGAAACCAGCCTTCAATGCATTCGCTCTTACATTTACGTCAGAGTTCTGCGGAGTCCATCTGGAGACTAAAGTGTTCCATCATTTCTAATTCGCAAGATGCTGCATCTCCCCCACTGTTAAATAAAAAAATAAAATGTTTACAGGATGTTTATATAGATAGGCACATACATTCAAATCTCTTCAATAAATCTTCTTGGCACTTTAACTTGTCGACTTGATCTTGTTCTGGGAAACTGGCAGGTGTCATCACTGATGTCGGAGATCTGCGTCAATCGCGTAGAAGTAACAGCAGTTGCTGATGTTTCAGACCCAGTCTCTCTTTCAACTGTTAGATCTGATGAACGATTATTCAAGTACCTGAAATGAGAAGAGTCTCGGGTAACCAACTTCCCAGGGTACTGGGCAGTCACATGTGCCCCTTAGTAGACACCACTTGGCAAGGTTCTGCATCAAAAGTAGTATCAGATTTTCTTTTGTACATTTGTCATATGACCACTGGTTCTTTCTCCTTTTTTTAAAGACGATGTTCTTTGCATGTCATCTTTTGTCAACATATACTTGCATTTTTTGATTGTTAACCAAGTCCTTCTCATGAGTTGTTATCTCATCTTTCTTTCTCTGATTGGTCCATTGTGGTAACTTGGTATTGATTGCTGTCCCAAACATCAAAGTCGCAGGACATTCACCTGTGGTCGAGTGGGGTGTTGAACCATAAGCTCCCAAGGTAGAATTCAATACAGTTTTCAAATTGAGTTACTCAAGAGTGTTAAGCTGCACTGCTTTCTTTAGCATATTCATAAAACGCTCACCAAGTTTGTTGGCTTGTGGCCACAGAGGTGTACTCTTTCGATGCTTTATTTTCAAATGCTCCAAGAATCTCGGAACTCTTGACTATTGAAAAGTGGGACATTGTCAGACTTCATTATGGCTGGAACACCCCATGTCGCAAAGATGCTGTCTAGTCTTTTAATGACTCATTCTTGAGTTGAAGATGAAAGATCTTCAGGTACTGGAAATCGTGAGTGTTCGTCCATATCACCAATAGATGATGTCCATTGTCAAGTGAACTGAAAAAGTCAATGGCAATTCTCTCGTTCTGGAGTTCTGACATGTTCATGGTGTGGTGAATAGTTTTTGGAGAAAGGTAGTTGCATACATGACAGGCCTTTCATTTATTTTCAACTGTGTCATTCCACTTCCACCATGTCTGGACTACCTCAATTATTTTCTGTGTCAGGCTCTCCGAATCAGGATTCTCGACCCTCCTAATATAACTCCTTCCTGAGTTATGTACAGTTCATCCATTTTTGTACTTTTGTTATTCACCATTACTTGTGAGCAGTCAAGTGTATTGGTTCCATGACTGACGTGCAATTATATCCTTCAGCTTACCTATGCCACTGTCACGGCTCGTGGCAGTGATAATCTGGGCTGAAGTTGATATAGGCCTCAACCGTCTTGGATGAAGTACCTTGACCTTGTATAGGCGCTCTGGAAAAGTAGTCAGCAGGTTCTGATCCTTCCCTGGAGGATGCAGAATGGTATAAGCATTCTGTTATAACCATAGTCCCCATTGTTTAATGCGAGGAGGCATTTTGGCCTTTGAATTTGTAAATATAGTCAATAAAGCTTGATGATCAGTTACCATCCTAAAAGGTTTTCTGTACTGGAATACATGGAAATGTTCACAAGCCCATACTACAGCTGAGCTTTCTTTCTCAGGTTGTGTGTAAGCATGTTCTCTTTGGAACAAACTTCTACTTACTTATGCCACAGTATGCCTTTGAGCATTTGGGTGTCCACTGTGCTGTGCATAGCGCCTAACCCGACTGGGCTTGTGTCAACATCAACCTCTGTATGAAGCTTTGAATTGAGATATGGCATTTCAGGAGCATTCTTAAGGGCTTGTTTAATTTTCTTGAAACTTTTCTCACATTCATGTGACCAATGCAATGAAATGTTTTCCTTCTCAAGTCTCTCAGTGGAGCAATTACAGAGGCAAAGTCTTGTGTGAATCTGGAACAGTAAAATGCCATGCCAAGAAATGAATGCACCATGGAAACATTTTGCGGGGATCAGCATTTGACATTTCTTGTTTCTTAGCAGGATCTAGTGTCATAACCCTATCAGAAAAGAAATGGCCCCTCAAAAAAGATATGGCCCACATGTTTTAACTTTGCTTTATGAAACTCACACTTGTTTGCATTCAAAGACAAAACTGCTTCGGCAAGTGAACGACGTACTTGTGTAAAAGCTGTATTGTGTTCTTTTTGTGTAGCTTCGAAAGCCAATATGTCATCACTGTAATTGAACGCATTCATGAAAAGGCTGTATGATGCATCAAATGAAGTATTGATACAGACCAAAATGTGTAGAAAAGGTTGTAATGTACCTGCAATCTTCTTCAAGTTGTAACTGATGATAGATAACCTTTATTTAGATCAAGACAAAAGAAGACCTTTGCATCATTTAATTGCGCTATCATGTCAGCAATGTGTAGACCTGAATGTCATTCTCGTTAAATTGCCTTGTTAGCTTGACTCATGTCAATGCATATGAGTACAGCACCTTCACTATCCTTTTTTGGCACTACTACTATAGGAGAAACCCATGCTGTTGGACCAGTATAACTCTCAATAATATCATGCTTAAGTAAGGATTTAAGTTATTTCTCAACAGCTTCTTGCAAATGAAAAGCAGTTTGTCTTTGTCTTTGAGCAACAAGATGGACGTCCTCTTTAATGTTAAAATTTACTTTCATAATTTTAAGTTTTTCCAAACCTTAAAATAATGAAGGAAACTGACTTACTATTTTGTGGTGAGTGTTCATGTTGTAATTCACAGTAATCAGTCCCATAACAGCGGCTCTCCTGAAGCTAAGTAGACAGGCACTGGATGCTGTGCCTTGAAGCATATGGATGGGTGCTTGTATCTTAGTTTTTTTTATGTTTCATTGTTACTACAAATGAACCTAGACTTTTTAAGGGTGTCGATGCAACCCATGTATACACTTTGTTTTTCGATGGCGTAAGATGCGGTAATGGAGATAATTAATTGTATTTCTCCTCAGTCATAATGTTTATCGCTGCATCACTGTCGATAGTGAAAGGTATCCAACAACCATTTATTTTCAATGTAATTTTAGGACAATGTTTGAATGACTTTGATTCTTTGGCATGTCGATCTTTCTCTGACTGACATTTTTCTTCACAAGCAGCCAGCCAAAAATGTGCATGCTTTTCAGAGATAAACATCAACAGGGCACAATCTTTTTCTTCACTCTCACTTGACATTAATACAGAAGTTCTGTTTGACGATGATTTAGACGATGGTCAACATTGCTCTGTGTCGATTTATCTTAACTGATGCTGCTTGGACTTGTTGGTGTGCATCGAACGTTGCTTCTGGAACATTTTGGCGGCCATTTTGTTTTCATACCGTGACGCACTTGCATTTCTATTGGCTTTGCAAGCTGTCACAAAATGGTTCTTCTTCCCACAGCCTTTTCTGTCCAAGAGCGACACATTTACATTTGTGTGGAAACGAAAAACAACATCTAATACCCAACTTCTTTTTATGGATAGACATCGCCTTGTGTCTTTCAGTCTTTGGCTTTAGCTTACTTTTCACACTCATGACTGATTCATTCTAGGCACCTCCGACCTCCGACCTCCGTGTCAGTAGTTTGTCTTTCGACATGCTCTTCAGCTCTGGCAGCCATTAACACTCGCTCCAGACTAAGCCTTTCTCTCAGCATTCGCCGTCTGACAAGAATCCATCAATAACTCCTAGACGCACAGCTTCTTTATCATTAAATTAATTGAACTTACAATATCTGATGAGTATGTCGAGACTTTCCACAAATTCATCAATGGTTTCACCAGCTTTCAGGTGATCGTGGTTGAAGATGTATCTTTTGTAATCAACTCATGGCATTGGATTATACGTAGGGTTCAACACTTCTTTAATCTGACCATATGTGACTTCTTCATTGGTTTGCAACTTTTGCAACCTCTTTTACACAATCACCAGTAGGATATTGTGATATTTGAAAATCTTTTGGTTATCAGACTCTTCAAGTGCATCGATGAAATCATCAAATGTATCTATCAAATGAAAACTCTGAGTGGCAACATAAACAAGCAATCAAATATAAGCAACACAAATGCTAGACACATGCACATAGGACGAGACAAGATCTTTGGATTTTTGATCGATCCAAAGAGGAGAAAGGCTCCTCTGGAGATACAAGTTCTATTTCCGCACAGGTAGCGGGGTAAGACGGACCACCCACTGTATGTGCCAAGGGAAATCTTTAGTATAGTCCAATCCTGGCAAGACAGTATTAAAGAGTGGTGTATATCCTGCTGGGCTATAAGTACTCTAGCATCCCTGCGTCCAGTAGGCACGTATCTTTCTGCCTTCTGATCATCAGTTTGCATCCATGAGCCTGTCACTTCTCCATCCGTGACTATTTACCTAATAATCTGAAGTATGTGGCCCGCAATCTGTTTTTAATATTCTCACTATATTTCATAACAAGGATTCAAAATTAAATAACACAAAAATATATTTGTGATACACCCTCCGTGTGTTTTCTTATTAACATGTTTGTGAACTAAATCATTTCAGTTGCCATAGGTTCTTGTGTACATTGATCTTTTCTTTCCCTGCCTCAGGAACTCGCATTATTAGCAGGGGGTTTCCCTTTTTCCTTACATCATATCCCAGTCAACGTCATGTTTTTCACCTGGTGTTGCCCATAGCGGCAGCGGGCTTAAGGGCTCATCCTATCCAAGACAACACATGAGGCGACTCCCCTGACATCTGATGTGGGCAGCACATCCACATTGTCACTTGTGGGTGCTCAGCCTGCATCAGCCCAGCTATGCATTCCAATCTGATTGATGTGACTGAGACACTCAACATCACTTTCAAAAACCTGTTGTTTTAAACAATAGGTTACACACTCTGAGTGAAGCACAATCAGTAGATGGTATATTTCGTATGACATCAGTATAAATGCTGGCCTTGCATAGCTGTGGGTGCTGATGTATAAAAGCCACATCTTCTGCAACTTTCACGATAGAACGATATGGTATTGTGGAATTAAGGAATGTGTGTGTTAACCATAGAGCAGCTAACTCAGTCAGGCACACCGTCAGCCAATGTTGTAATGGGGTGAGTGACTGTGTGTCTGTGTATGTAACATGCAAGTTATGTTTTTTTCTTTAAATGTACTTTGCCTGTTAAGAGGCATGGCATTGTTTTAACACAACAACGTGGGCAAGCAACACTGCAGAGTGCGAAGGGGCAAGCAGCGGAACGGGGATGGGAGAAGGGTCCCTTGTGGAGTGCTGCAACTAAAAGACAAAGGTAGTTTAAAAAGTGCAATAGTGGAAGGACACTGAGCAAGGAAGCAGTACTTATGCCATGCTCCACCGTGAAACTGACACGCACTGACTAAAGAGAAGCAAGGAAATTAGTGACAACGAAGCCAACCAAGAGTAAGCAATGGGCTGGCTCAAAGTCCTTTGTAAGTAAACATGTCTCGCGGGTGACAGCTCATGAGCTGTCTCAAGCAAGACCTAAAAACAAGCTTAAATGTGAAGTTAGAGGGGCAGAAGCCAGAAACTACAAGTATCAGGTAATTTGTTTAGAGTACTTCATATAGTAAACCCATTAGATCATTTATCATTATTTAAGTTTCCTGGGATCTCCCCAAGAGTAGGTCTCACCCCAAGTGTGTTTCAGTGAGCCAATCTCCCTTTCTCTCTAATAACTGCATATGCGAGAATGGCCCCTAAACGTACAGGTTTCCAGTGACCTGACCGAGATTCACAGTACGCAGCACTAAGGTAACAGTTATTTCCCATGAAGGCCTTAAGCAAAACTTAAGAATCAGTCGGGCAAGGCTGTATGAATGATGTACAGGAGTGTGAATTCAAGAAAAAATGGGGTAACAGAGGCCCACTGAGGCAGCTCTCTTAATTAGATTCAACGGAGTCATTTTGGAAAAATATATAAATGTTATTTGTTGTTTATGAATACTGAGGAGGAAATTGATGCCTGAAATTGTTACCAAAACTGGTCTCATGTCGAAGATAACATATAAAGAAAAACTGGATTAGTTTAATGCCTGGTTTAAAGTTTAAATAAATCAATGAATGATAAACCAAAGCAAATGCAGTATGCCATGGTTAACTTTTTTGGCCTTATATGCTATATGTTCATATGTGGGATGTCTTTGAACGTGGAACTGTTAGATGAACCTGTAATTACTTTTCTGAGTATAGTCACCATTGTACTATTTGTAAACACGTTGCCTGTTCCAATATATCATTTAATAATGTTTGTTATTCAAACACATTGGGTGGTCCAAGGGTTCAGCTACACTAAGCCTCGTCTCGACAGACCGAGGGATAACGTCTCCTGATTTATATACAGCAGCAAACAATAGTATAAAATGGCGTAATCATTGCATGCAGATGCTGCTTAGATGCTGGTGACAACCAGTGTGGAGAAAACAACCCGCTGAAAATATCCCTATGAAGAGTTCTTAGTGCCAAGTTGATGGTTTCTTTGTGTTCACGGTTTAGCTGTTCACCTGCGTTCTGGGTTATTTGCAGGATTCTGGAAATGAATGCTTATACATAATAATGTATCATGGGGAAAAAAGTGCCGTGAAACATAATCACCTAAAGCAGATCAATGGACACAGAAATCCAAGCATGTAATAATCCACACAGATTTACAACAAGATCGAACTACTGACCTTGTTCGTTAGTGTAATCTATCACTAAACAATACAATAATACTTGGCAGCCGCTGTCAAAATCAACAAACTATTTCTACTCTAGTTAATGCAAATACCAAAAGTGTAAAGGGCACTCAGATTCTTAAAGCATGTAGGGACCATACAAATGATTGAAATGCCCTCTACTAATATCTTAACCTATACACAGGCCTTTTCCTATTTCTGCCCCTGTGAAATGAAATACATTAACTGTTGCGAGTCCCAATGATTCTTATGTAACCACCTCCAACGTAACAATACTGTTCCTTTATCTGTCAGATTAGTGTCTTGGAAATGAACTCTACAATTTTAAAATTGTGCAGTATTGTTTTTTAAACACTGATTTTACATTGGTGTGAATTATTCTGACAGATCCAATATTAATGCATCAAAAATTCCAGTTGTTCAATATTCTTAGAATTTCATCCCACACATCTGGTGGGTGCTATTTTAGGTTCCTTGACAAGATTTGAAACTGACTGCTTAGGGGGAAACAGACCATTGCATTGGTGTTTAAACAGGCATACTGCTTCTGCAGCCAATAGTTTGGAAATGAAGATTAGAACAGTGATGGGCATGCAAGTGATTAGTAAGTCACGGAAAAGAGATGGCTTTTTAACTATGGAGCAACTAGACCCTATTGCCACTTTGTTACTCTGTCTCGTTCAAGTCCCATTGTCCAGGTAGATGACTTACCCCTTACGATGGACACCGCTCTGCCGCCTGTTCTTTTTTATATTGGCTTCTCTGCTTCCCCGTCGATGCGTATAAAATGGCCATCTTCCATAATCTTGTCTTATTTTTGTCTTATCCTGTATAGGCAGGTGCCTTGATATTGTTTGGCAGTTCATCCAGGCAGTAACTGGAATTATGTTAATTGTTTTTCATGCTTTGTGTGGTCCAGAACAAGTCCGCCCTGGTCAGTAAACCACAGGTTATTTATGTTTTTTTGTTGAGGTGTTCCACTCCTGTTGTGCTGAGGTACTATGTACCTGCTGGAAACCCTGATCTCTGGCACTGTGAGCTGAAATGAGTTGTCCTCTGCGTAGACACAAGCACTATCAGTTGTTAATAGTTAGCCATACCTCTTGCTACCCTTCTAAGACACTTTTCTTCAGATACAAAAATCACAGTGGAGAAGTGTAGCTCAATGGTTAGAGCGGCAGACCCTGATGCAGAGGTCTAGTCCGGGACCAGGGTTCAATTCCCCGCCTCGGCGGGTCTTGGGCCAAAATTCCACGGACCTGATAATTCTTGCCTCGGTGCCTATTCCAATCATGGAGTCCCACTCTGCAACTCTGGGCAATAGCTTGCTTAATCTCCACAACGGCCCCCACAACGCTAAGGATGCCTGGCCTCCACCTTGGGGGTGCCCAGGAGTGGACACCTCACAGGGACAGCCAGGATGGGTTCCACAGCGGTATTCGTACAAGGGCCTTGAGACCCTTGCGGGTGAGTAGTGCGCTTATACAAGTATCAATTTACATTTACAGTGGGATTTCCTTGACCATCACATTGTAGTTAGAACATCTGTAAGGCTTTACAGACAAAGTAGCATCTTTCTGAACCATAAGCTGCATACTGAAATGGGTGAGGAACACATCCATAAGACCATTCCTGTCCAAGACCTGATGTAGACAAAGCTAAAACAGCTGCCTACGCAGAGTCCATGACTGGCTGCTGAATTCGCGGGCCCATTAGTTAAACGTATGGGAACTTGGCAGTGCTGGTGACATATGAATTTCTGGTGAAGATCATATTAACCGTGACAGGGCTGTTTATTTGGTGAGGTGATTGCCTTAACTTGTCCCATGCAAAGTTGCATGCATATTGCATATTACATTTGTGACCTCTATGGGTTGCCACAAACCCCTGTTCAAAAGAAAGGAGATATAGAGGTTTCTGGCAAAAGGCCCATCATCCAGATTAGGAGAAATAGGGAATTGGATTTTTCTTGATGGTATTTCTGGTTCTAAACACATCTAGGAATTGCCTGCATATTAATTGGATCACTATACACAATCTTGAATCTTACTGGGTTACACCAACTGTACAAAGCTCCTTTGCCCTCGAGTGAGGTTTGCACTATGCAAGTGCCACTGCATACACGCATACTTAATCAGGTTAGGATGTATATCAGGGTCTTGACCTTCAGGATACAGTTCCGCCAGGTCCTTATTCCCTTGGTGTCTTCTGGAGATGTGTTGCTCCTTTCAGGCTCCAAGAAAAATATTTCCACATCCCCACCATACCAGTACACCAACAATTGCTTTTAATTTCAGTCCATGGTGGAGTGTTCCAGTTCCAGACTTTCGCCTGAAATCTGCATCAAGGTTATTGTTAAGATCCCAACTCCTGGGTGGGGTACTGAGGGAGTTTGCCTCACCAACGAGCTAGTCCATGTATTATTATCTTGTCATTAAACAATTTGAAATTTCAACAGGGTATTCAGTCTTCTTTAGAATCGTAGTGGCTCTTAAATGCTTGCAAATCCAACCCAATAACCATGCAATATCTTGACTTCATTGGTACAAGGTTCAACATGTTGGATGGTAAGGATTTCCTTACACTACTTTGGGTCTGGAACTTTAAATCTTATCGCCTGGCCTGCTGTTGGCAGTTACAGCACCTGAGATGAAGTGGTTCCAGATCTATGAGTGAAGTCCTCTATTTTTGTTGTTTCGTTGTCAAAGCTGTACTTACAACCACTGGTGAGACAAGACCTTATTCATTGGTGGATGAATTCTTTGGCCTACGCTTAGATACTCGCTGTGTCTCCTGACCTTAAAGGCTGTTTTTCTAATTGCATTTTCATCAGCTTGTCATGTGAGTATACTGCAGGCGCTTTCAGTGCAACAGCCCTACACTGCCTTTTTCCATACAAATTGGTGCTCAGGACTCCCTTGAAGACTAGGAGAGCCTCCATCAGTTGGACCACAAACGGGTTTTAAGTTTTTACATTAATGGTATCAAAGAACATCAAGTAGATGATAAACTTTTTTTGTTGGATTTTCCAGAGCAAAGCAAGGGAAGACTATGCAGAAAATGAGGTGGATGGTCCTCGGCATTATGATCATCTATGCATTGGCCAAGAAGCAAAGGTCTGAAAGCCCATTTTACCGTGGCTAATTCTGCTGCCATTGCGTTGGTGCAAGAAGTGCCTGTCCTTGAGCTCTGCCAGGCTGTGACGTGGGCCCTGTGCATATGTTCACAAAGCACTACTACCTTCACAGCCAAGTCTATGGGGAAGGGCAGCTCACCTACTCAATTTTACGAGATTTGTTTGTTTGAGCCTTGGCCACAGACCCTCCACCTTCGGGAGGTACTACTTTGGCATCTATTCTAGGGTGTGGAATCTATAGTTACTAGTATCCATCAGAAGGACAAGTTGTTGCCTTTCCGTAACTCTCATTCTGGTGGATATTCTGTCTGACCGCAGATTCCTCCCTGCTTCCCCCCACCTCTTCTTTCTGTGGAGTGTTCTCTTATTAACATCTGAAAACTTACCATGTAAGTGCTCTGCATGCTGTTGCCAACTATTTTCCATGCTCTGCATCTAAGAGTGCAGAAAAGGAAAAGAGAAGAAACTGACATCAGTGAGCAGGGGTGACACTTACATGCAGCTCCACTCCAAAATCTCCAGGATGGTATGGAGCCAGCACAGAGCAGCACAACTCTGCCCATTGGCGCGCGGGAACACTGCTACAAAATTCACCAGGTCCAGTCTGGCTCCTGGGGCATAGTATAATGTGGGGAATGTGTGGTTAGAGTATCTGATAGAGACATCTAGCCGCAGATTCCTTAACTTAGAATATCCCCAGGCATCAGAATGGATTCGGAAAACTTTCCGAAGCAGCACCTAACGGGGGTGGCGTTGCACGGCTCTGCTCTGATGTCATTCACGGTCGTGACGTCAGCTGAGTCATATATTCCCCCCCCCCCCCCCTGTGCCCTGATGTCAATTTCCTCCTTTTCCACGTCCCAGCGCGTATCCTGGAAATTCAGCGGTTCCTTGGCCTGTTTTTTGGACCTTCTTGACGCGATCAGCCTCACGGAACAGTGTGCAATGCCTTCGGGCTTTAAGGCATGTGAGACCTGTGCATGTCAGATGTCTGTCACGAAACTGCACGGCATCTGTATGTGGTGCCTAGGAGTGCACCACGACTCCAAAGAGTGCGACTCCTGTCAACAAATGGAACCTAAGTCCTTGAGGGAGCATCGTATGAAATTGCTGGCAGCACGGCTGTCCATTCCTGCACCTTCGCGCCACCGCTCTCCCTCTCGGGATCGGGCCCGTTCCCGAAGTTGTTCCTGTGGACGTCATTCAGAAGCGGGTAAGCTCAAGCGTAAGTCCCGGAGGTCTTCTTCCTAGACGCGTGGCGCTGGCGCCCGTTCCATTTACTCCTTGCCAGGCACGGGCGTCCGGCAGTTGTCACCTCCGTACCCTCCCTTTCCGGGAGTTGGAGCGACGCGGGCCCAAATGGAGGCTTATTCAAAAGCACTCCACTCTTACTTTGGGTCACCCCCTCTCCCTTGTGCGCCTTCGGGTCCCACAGAGGTGGAAGGCACTCATACAGAAATATTTTGGTCCGCGCACAAAAACAAATAGTTTGTTTGTTAAATAAGATCGTTCAGACAGGTCTTTATTCCTTCAATCTTCATTTTCTTATAGCTCTTCTCAGAAGCCAACGCGTTTTGTCTTAATGAAGGACTTCTTCTGGGCTCATCAATCCATATGTTAGTCCCACTGAGTGTCCTCTCGTATTCAAGTCAGGCAATTAAAATCAGGTCCTTCTTCTGTATCACTAGACAAATATAGTCCTCTATTTGTGGACGCACTCGTCTTATGCTTCCTGTAAAATTCCGTTCTATGTAGATGTGCCTCAGTCGTCACAAAATGTGAGAAAGACCGTAAACTCCTCAATCTTGAGTCTTCCTCAGCCTGAAGTTTCAAAGCAGGCAGGTACTCAAGGGACAATTCCTCAGAAGTGTACGATCAGTGTAGATCCATTCCTAAAAGGATATCACCCGTGCGTGATCCTTATCTCAAGATTACACGCCGCGAATTGTCCCTTTAGTACCCACCAGCTTTTTACCTCGCATTAAATACGTCTTGCGTGTTCTCATGCACATCCTCTGCCCTTTCGGACTTAGTCCAGAACCTTCTTCCTTGTATTCCAAAAGGGCCGCGGGCAGAATTACATTGCCTTCTTCTTGATGGCAGGGAAATAGGGCAATTTTCCCTCCGAGCTTCCATTGATGCAACTAACTCTGTGGGAAGGGCTCTTGCTCGGTCTGTGGCTTTGCGCCGGCATGCTTGGCTGCACGACCGTCGTTTCCCAGACAATGTTCGGGATGCTCTTAGAGATCTGCCATTCAATGGCGTGGACCTTTTTGACCGCCACGTGGATTCAGCAGTTTCCCGCCTCATGTCTGGGCTACCGTAACTCTTGCGGCACGACTTTCTGCCTTGTAGTATCTTTTTCTTCTGCATAGGCAATGTTTGTTTGTTGGTTTAATTTTCAAAAATGTCCCGGGTTCTTGCATAGTACCCAGATAGTGTAAGCGGTTATTCCGCCATCTCAGTATTCGTTCAGTGCTGCCGGACGGCTGGTTCTGTCTTCCTTTCAGTCCTCTGAATGTGTGCTTTGCCCAAGAGGACTCCCCTCGCAGGGGTTGAGACTTACCTATGTGGGGTATTTGCTGGCTATTGGGTAACCGCCCTAACCTTGGTATGCTCCTATGGAGTCTTCCTCACAGACATCCTTCTGGGGGTCAGGCTGTCCTATTTTTTTGCTGCGATCCTAATGTTAGCATCGCTCTATTGCACTTTGGTTGCAATTGGCTCCAGTTGTCTGTGGTGTTTCTAGGCCTCGGCATGGGTTCCTTGCTGTGCTGCCTCTGCCTCGTCTGCCTTGATGGGGTCTTTTTGTTTTTTCAGCGTTGAAGTGATCCTCTTGTCTATGATGGCTGCTCTTCTTTTGACGGCCACTGTCTCTCGGGCCCTTGTTCTCTTCAGTTCAGGCGCAGTTCCTTCACGGCTGACGCCCTGTCCTCGTTTTGTGCAAAGGACAAAAGCCGCTGTGCGGCACGCTTATTACTATTGGCGCAAACTTGGGTGCACCCTGGTATGCCTGCTATTATATGCAGCCCTTAAAATTGGGCTTGTCTTTCAAGGTAGCGGATTTACCATGTACGTCTCTGCTGTACATTGTCTTATTGCCTCGTTTTCTGGACCTTTCCCAACAGGAGTTTTTCACATTTCCTGCTGCTTCCGCACAGGTGTTTTCCACTCTTCTGCTTTGGGTTCATACTGTAACGCTCTCAAGGGAACTGTTCTCTTCAGGGTACTCACTTCTTGGGTCCCTGGACCTTTAGGTTGGTCCTCACTGTTTTCACTATAGTGCCTAGCTCCATCTTCTCATCTGTCTTGCGGGGGACAGTTGCTCCTCCCGGGCGAGGGGCGGATGTCGCTTACGGGCCTGGACATTGTCCTGTCCAGTTCTGCTTCTACATGACTATTGGTACTTTTCGCGTACCCTAGTCTATTATTGTGTTACGCTTCATTTTTGAGCGTATTTCTTCTTACGCCATACCTGCTCTGTGCTCTTACACAGCGGAATTGTGCAGGCAACGTTCCTTCATGGGGTGTCCGTGGTCCTTGACCCGGTCTGCTCGTACTACAAGTTCTTATGTGGGTGTCCAGCTTGCCTGGTGCCCCTTTTTAGGTCTCGCGCCTGCGATTGCAGGGCAAAGCCCTCTTGTCGCAAAGCAAGCCTATAGTGATCGTTTCTGCTTTCAAGGACTACAGAGGAGAGGACAAGAGATTGGCACACGCACGCAGCCTGCTGGAATCGGTTCAGGTCGCGCGCGTGAACACGCGCTCCGATTCCGGCAGGCTCTTCACACACACACAATGGATATGGACGCGCACACACAAACAGACAGGCACACGCAGACACACGTACACAGACACACGCACACACGCACGCAGACACGCACGCACACACACACGCTGACATGCACACACACGCACGCACACATACAGAGACACCCCCCCCGCCGTCGCACACATACACACACACACACACACACAAGCGCACACACACACAAAAGCGCACCAAGACCCCCGCCCCCCCTACAACTAAGGCCCCCTTACCGCCACTCCGGACATCTGCAGCCTCCGCGGGGCTCTCCCTCTGGCCAGGCACTCCATGTGCGCGGGCTTCACGAGACGGAAGTCCCGCCCCACGATAGGTTTCGTTTTTGTCAGTGCGCGCGCACGTCTTGTGTTTTCATTGTGAGTTACCTCAATTCCGAAAGCATCACGTTAATTTTACATATTGCGCCTAAACACATTTGCTTGTGACGCAGTTAAGTACAAGACAATGGATTTCAAGAAGTACAACAATTGACAATTGAACGACACCCACTGCTTTGCTAAAGCCATGATCTCAGGTTAAGAATGGTGCAGACTGTAGCGCTACTGCTTTTCTGCCCCCTCGTTCCTCACTGACGTTTTCCTGCGAAATAGATTCTTAAAAAAAATGTGGATGCGTATTTTTTGCGGTGTGCATATTTCGAGGCATGTCTTTTCTCACAAGGCGGTGTTCCCGATCCATCCTGCATTGCCACAGAAAAGTATTATCTTTTGATTTTTTTACGAGGCAATTGCATATGTGAGTAATTAGACACTTCATAGAAGTGCTTCAGAAATCACCTCCTCTAATTACCATGGCCATTTCTTATTTGTAAAAAAGAGTTGGGAAATGACGAGTATTAAACCGTAAAAGCAGCCATTAATCACGCGTTTACACCTTCTTAAACTCCGCCGTGATGGCGGGATTATCATAAATCTACTCTGATGCTAACACAAGAATAATGGCTTCAGTAATGATAGCAATGATGATCATAATGCTTTTAACCAACAAAGAATGGCAGAGATTTATTGCTAATAAGGTGGCGCAGGAACCCCTTCATTAACATGATCAATAGATGCTCGGCGCGTTGGGGCCGTGGGAGGTGAAAACCCCTTTTCATCCTATTTTCTCAGCAATTAGTGTATTACCACACACTTTTATTTGTACAAAGCAGACGATGACCCTTGACATCTGTTTATTTGAATCTCCTAAATTCACATTAGAAAAATTAATAGAAAAGGGTTGCATTGATTGTTTTATTTAATGGTCACATGATAGTAAATATGATAATTCATGCAAAAACAAAGTTCACAAACATACACAAAGATAGTCAACATCTATCTACAACACACACACTCTCTCTCTCCTTCTCGCTGGCTCGTGTTACATGTCTGATTTCAAAAAGTGCAGTGGTTTAAAAACCCCAGTGAAATAATGGTTTCGTCATCACAGCAGCCCCAAAACCACACTACAAGGTGTCACCGCTGTTCAGGGACGCTCAGTTTATATAGCAATGTAGGACCTGAGTATATAACTGGGTTATCTACATAATCCACCAAGGAAAGTCCAGATGTGCAGCATTATGCAACACATTCTATGTCAGTATCATTTGTTTTAATCAATTTGAGCCTGAAAACGGCAATTTATGCAGCAAATTGAGTGGCAGGTGCACTAAATCCATACTTATGCAGTATATACCAAAGATTTGAATTATGCTATCAGAGCACTGCCCATTGTTTTATCAAGAATCTGTTCATAAAAACTAAACAAATCTAATCTTTCTAATTCAAATCAGTGCCATTATCAGATGCACCTGGAATAGTGTTGTATTTCTATCTAGGACCCTAATTCAATATTCCTAATGTATGCCCTTGTATGGCTATAATAAATAATATCCTTATAAAGGCATGAGAATCATATCCATATTTAGTAGTAGCCCATGCAGTCAAATTAAGCAAGACTACTTCCCCAGACTCCTAGAAAGTACAACGCGTTCTTTAAACAAAGCAAGCCTCCAGCAACCTGGGAAATCCCCATGCTTCTGTTTTGATTTGTCCTAGAACTCCTGTGAGCACTGAAAGAACAGCCAGTTCTTAGTGACATCTTTATTGACGTCTTATGTCCAACCTTACATCAAACCCGGCACCTTTCAGGTATAAATATACCAACGTTGCCTTAAGCAAACACACGGTGGTTTGGAGCAGAGCGGCTATCTACTTGCCCGAGAGCCCAGCTGATGCAAGAGCCCACGGACGCCGCCCCTCCCCTTTGACGCACTGAGAGAGACGCTGTCTTTTTCTCCAGCCGAGAAAATCCAGCTCCGGTGTTTTCAGCCGCCCTTGCGGGTTGCTGGGATATCGAGTCCTGAGAAAGAGATACCAGACCTCCTGCTTTCCATTACCCAGGTACGGAGCTGACTAAACCCTTAAAGAGAATTCTTGACTCAGATTCTTGGCAAAACCAACTTAACTTAAACTGCTACTTATTTACTCCTTCCCACGTATTAGGCTTAGGTCAGGTACACCGGGGTAGGCGTATTTAGAAGCACCAGTTGAGTACGTTAGTCAATGTATTTATAAATGTATATATTTTATCTATTTTAAAGTATCATATGGCTAAGAAACCATATCAATGCTTTTACAGTATTATTTTATAATACTCCTATTACTGTACGCACTTTACTTTACTATAAGTATTGCAATTGTGGCAATTCATTTCTCTTGCATGAGAAAGAAGACTGCTCAATAAATAACACCTTTTATTGAAAACGCCCGTCTCTCTATTTCTCTGCACTCTGGTGAAACTAAGTATGCACGATTGACTGAGTGAAATAGCTGTCTATTGTTTTCACACGACTCTAGAGATACACTCTTATTCTGAGGGAGCAAAGTTGTCATGTTTTATGGTTGTCAGAAGCTAATCCCTTCTTGTCTATCCAGGGAAGTTAAACTCCTCCTTGTTTATTCGAGAAAGTTTATAGTGACCTCTGAGCTAGCTGGCAAAACTAATTAAGTCTAATATAGTCAGTAGGGACCTAGTTGACCTCAGTCCTACGTCTACACTGCTGTTTATATTATTCCAATGCGCAGAGCCTATTGGGAATATAGGAACTACACTACATGGCGCCCAACGTTTGGTAAGGCGATAATCTAACGCAAGACACTAAAGTAACTCAGTCGTGCTTTTTCACACAGACCCTTTTTCCCGTAAGTACTCCAAAAGACGTCTGGAGTGGGTAAAAGGTTAAAATCCGCCGGAACTTAGTAGGATGAGAATCCTATGTATAGTTTTTGGTTTAGTCAACGTTGAAGGATACAGTGTTCCAAAATATTGTGCACCTAATCTTTGTTTCCCTTGAAACTTGATCTGCAACAAAAAACTTTCTGTAAGTAAAAATGACGGAAAGTGAAGACGAAAGGGAGGCAGCTAGAATAGCAGCTCAACTCCTAGCGGATGACACAAGTCTCCAATAAAATGACCCGAATGCTATAATCATTCTGATAAATGTAAGGAAAACTATAACTATTAAACTTATAGAAAATGGACTGACACCACGAGGTGGTACAGTCAATTTTCAATTCAATTCAAATGATCTTTATTCGGAATTTTGATACATCCATAAAAGTACATACAGAATGAAACACATTAAAAGCACATAAAACCTATAAAAAGTTAAAAACAAAATTTCCAATTGGGTTTTAAGCAGCATAAATATCATAAAGTGCATAATACATATGAAGAAACATTAGTTCATTAGTATGTTTTTACCATGGATTTCGGTTTATCTATTCCTAAAGTAATTATTCAGATCCAAACAGGCATATAAAAGTTTCTTTGTGCAAATTGTATCCGAGGTGTAAAGTGCAATATGTATTCACCTAAGAATAATCATACAGATCCATACACACAAATAAATGTTTCTTAGTGCAATTTGTATCAAAAAGGTAAAGTGCAATGTGCGTTCTAATATAATACCATTATCCATTATGCTTGTTCCATACTTGCCCTTGATCTCACACAAACTTTTATAAAACAGCTTACAGTATAAATGATCTCATCTGTTGACAACATTTGTAAGAACCTGAATGCCATATTAAAATCCCTTAAGTTGTATTTACGGAGAATCGGCAATAAGTAATGACGGGTATATATATTATAGTGGCCACAGAAAAGGAAATAATGCAGCAAACTTTGTTTCCCACCTACGGAGCAGGGGCAATCCAGCTCTTCTAAGCTTTTGTTATAGCCAAGGGGGAAGCTTAGCAAGTTGACAATGCTTCCGTCCCGGAACCTAAACAGAAGGCTCCGGTTCCATCTTCCTTTTGGTGTTGTTAAATATCTGCAGGGCCTATTTAAGTTGTTATTGCCTGATTCTGTAAGTGGCAAATATTTAATAACAACAGGTTTTACAAATTCGGATCTCATTCGTTCCTCTTTGTATAAATCAAGTAGTGCCCGTTTTACAATGTTCTTATGATTGGGGGTAATGGTATTAGGGGAACTGAACAAGGAGCCATATCCCACACTCAGCAAGCTATTCTTAACAGCATTTAACCAGGGTATATGGTGGGATCTTTCGTGTAATAAACAATCAGATATTATGCTGCGTGTTAAAGATGCTGCTGGGTTTGACCATATTTTTATCCAAAAAAGCGCGGGCCTAGATCTAATAAAATCAACAATATATGGCAACCTCAGTTCGCTGTGACAGATAAATGTGGGAGCACAAGGAACACCCCCAGCACCTTTCTGCAAAATCTATTTTCTTCCGATTGGAGAGACGTAATATTGCAGTATCCCCACACTTCTGCTCCATATGTACCGGTGGGATGACATTGGGTACGATAAATATTGAGCAAGGGGGTGATAACGTCGGCCAATTTGGGTTGTCGGAGGGATAAAATTGAATTGATTGACTTCCCAATTTTATTTTTCGCATAGGCAACATGTGGCTGCCATGAGCCTGTATTGGAAAATAGTAACCCTAAATAAGGAAAGGTGCTAGTGCATTTTAATATATTGTCACCTGACTTAATTGAGGTAGTATTGTATTTTTTAGGTCCACAGTTCATAATATAAGATTTTTTAAAATTAGTGTTTAGGCCCAAATTGGACATAAAATCAACAAACCCAGTAATTAAAATGCGCAAGGCATTCGGCGTGCGCCCCATTAATACTGCGTCATCCGCATAGAGTAGGGTAGTAATGGGGGAACCGTTTACAATTGGTACGTCCTTAGTAGTCTTACTCAGAGTGCAGCTCAACCCATTAATATATAAAATAAAAAGCAGTGGGGCGAGTACGCAGCCTTGTCTAACTCCTCTGCTAATTAAAATATCATCAGATAATTCGCCATCATTATTGATACGTACTCTCGCCTTTAAATCTCTATGTAAATATGAAAGGAAATATACCAGTGATTCATCCAAACCATAATCAAGCAAAAGTGACCACAACCTAGAACGATTAACAAAATCAAAAGCGGAACTCAAATCCATGAAACCTAAATAAAGCGGGGACTTTTTAACAATTGTATATTTGGCCATAATCAGATTCAAATTAAGACATTGTTCAACAGTGCCCACGTGACTTCTAAATCCCAATTGACTGTAGTGTAAAACATTATTATCCTCCGCCCAATTCCTTATCCTTTTAAAAATTATTCTTCTAAGGACCTTTAGTGTGTTATCGATCAGTGAGATCGGGCGGTAACAAGCAGGGTCCGCCCTGTCACCTTTTTTAAAAATCGGTACGATAACACTGTTCGACCAAGATTCGGGGATGGA
The DNA here is from genome assembly GCF_964261635.1 of Lissotriton helveticus. Taxonomy (NCBI): domain Eukaryota; kingdom Metazoa; phylum Chordata; class Amphibia; order Caudata; family Salamandridae; genus Lissotriton; species Lissotriton helveticus. The sequence continues at coordinate 1,902,186,357 of NC_136059.1, read as the reverse complement.
GCTATCAGTCAAATTGTTAAATAGGTTACATAATAGTGAAGCCCAGAAATTAATTTCAGATTTAATCTGATCAATAGAGAGGCCATCCGGGCCGGGAGCTTTATTACTAGCACTCTCAAATATAGCATCCTCGACCTCAGGTAATAAAAAGTTCAGTCGTTCAGCTGTACTGGATGGGGAGACAATATCTAGAGAAGTGGATGATATAGCATAGATTTTAGAGAAATGCTCTGCCCACACCTCGCCAGTTATGTTACAGTTGATTGGTTGGATATTAGATCCAAAAGATCTGAGGGACTTGACTTCTCTCCAGAAACCTGTCGTGTCTTTCAATGAGGCAGTACGTGTGAGAGTTTCCCAATGATTAATCACTAGGGCCTCAGATCTAGTGCGAAGCACAGATTTGTATTTTGATCTTAATTCTCTCACAAGTTGGACATCCCTAGGGTTAGTTTTTAAGGCCGCCCTAAGGTCCCTATTAGCCTTAGAACAGGAGGAGTCAAACCAGCGTGGGCCATGGTCTATATTGGGCCTAGCTGGTTTAGAGGATTCTCTTTTAATAGCCCCACAGTGATTACCGAAGGCAACAACCACATCATCCCCATGGCTAGTGTACGACAGACAAGTCTCTACCATCTGAGGGTGTTTTTTAATTACTCTAGCTAAAATATCTTTATTGTCCACCCCTTTCCATATTAATCTGAGTCTATCAGTAGATAATGACAGAATTTGTGCCCCAGTCTCAAATCTCACAGCAGCCTTCGGGATCTGTGGATTGTCAAAGTATATTCTAAGCGGATAGTGGTCACTATATGCGGAACAAATGACTTCTGCTTTTAAAATTATATCACTCAATATTGGGCAAGTAAAAATATAATCTATCGTGGAGGAGCAGCCCTGGCCTATATATGTAGGTGTTAATATATTATTTAAGCTAGAACCAGCAATTTCCAATGCGTTTACTAGGTCACGGGAGGCTAGATGGTTTTTCAACTCTTCACCGTTTCTACATATAGGACTATCACGATACATGTGAGCATTGAAATCCCCTCCAATGCAAATGCCATCAAAGGGCCCATACTTCTGCCCTTCCGTAATTTCGTCAATAAAATTAAACAATAACATAAAATTGTCATTAGGGCGAGTGACAAAGTCATTATTATAAAAATTAATTATACAAAGTGTCATCCTTTTAGTGTACTTCATAGCCATAAAACATTTACCCGGTGTGGGGATCAATTTTGTTTGTACCCCAGATTTTATTTTAGTCCAGATGGATAAGCCCCCACTGGGGCGACCCTTAGGTGAGGGAGAAGCATGTAGATTATAGCAACAAAAGCCCTCCATTGAGGGTGTAGTAGTGCACCAAGTCTCTTGTAGCATCAAAATGTCACAGTTGTTATTAACCCAGTCTAACCATTCTTTGATTTTCAATTTAGAGTTAAGACCCGCTATGTTCCAGCTTACGAGAGATATATCAGGATCCTGGAGCATTAGTCTATGATTCAAGGGTTTTTCTCTAACTGCAGTCCATTGCATGGGTTGTGAAACAACCAGGGTTTCAATAATAGGTGCCAGTGAGGATTCAGCTGGGTTAGATGTTGTGGGTCAGTCTAACATATCCAAATCTGACAGAGGGGCAAATCTATTTACCATATTGAATGGAAATGAGGCCGGTTGGAATTGCATAGGGGGTAGCTGAAAGTGCATAGGTGGTGGATGAAACTGCATTAAGGGTGGCCGAGATTGCATTAGCGATTGTCTGTAGAAGTGACTCAAGGGTAACATGGTTACAACAGTAGAGATAGCAGAGCAGTTACCATTTCTACTGAGTAAATGTCTTACAGTTCCGGGGTTCTTAAAATTGAGAACTATACAGTCGCCTTCCTTATCTTTAAGTAAGGGCCCAACCCAAGACACCCTGCGAGCCGATAGGATCTCTCTTGAGATGTCATGACCGACACCTTTGTGCTTAGTTAGCCAATCTATGCTTTTATTCTGCAGTTGTACCCATGATTCCCCCTGATCCTCCCTCAACGGTGGTACTCCTGCAAGGACCAGGACAAAAGGACAAGCATCCGGTGGCAGATGTAATGCAGGCCCTTGATGTTTAAAAGGCCTGATAGACCCAGCTTCCCCAGTGCTTTTATTGCTTGCAGCAGTTGATCTTATTGCTGTAATAGTTTTGGTCGGGCCTTTGTGGTGAGTAATGTTTTTATTGGTAGTAGCAGAAGGGACAGTTTTTCTAGGTGCAGGTATTGGAATAGGTTTAGGCGGTAAATTAGATATTGCCGAGTTCTTCCTTTCATTGGCGGGTCGAGGTTGAATTGTAGATGGTACAGTAGACTGTTGTAATATTCCAGGGTTACTTGAGCTCCCTCCTGGTAAGGGGGAAGCTTCCTGTTTCTTTAGTGACAGTGTGTTGCTTACAGATTCAAGTTCTTTTAAGAGACGGTCAGCTCTGATTTGATCCAAGACAACAGACCCCTTTCTTTTTGCTTCTTCGTTTTTAACCAGGTTGTCTAGTCTGTCAAGTCTTTTAAAAACATTATTAAACTGGTAGATCATTTGTTTCTCGAGTCGATTAAAAATAGTGTCAACTATAGTTTCTATCAAATTCCCATTCTGTTTCGTAGGATGATAATTGTCTCCCATTAATGTTGTTTGGGTCCATATCGTATTGGAAGTCCCGTTTGAATTAGTGGTAATTACAGCAGGGATATCATCTGCATCCACTAAATCTTTATCCACATCAACAGTTTGTGCCCCAGTAGGTTTTTGTTTGTTCCACAAACTCTGAGGCGTGGGCTGATTCTTGCTAATTAGTGGTTGCTTCCTTTTGTTGGCACTTGGTTTAGCGATGCCTCTCTTGCGTTTTTCCCCTCCCTGTTTATTACCAGTTTCCATAGATCCCAGGTTAATAGCCTCATCCTGGGAAGCAATTGTAATAGTGGGAACGGTTCCGGGCAACAGGGACAGGGGAGGTGTTAGTACCAATGCCGGTTTTGTGATAACAACAGCTGGAGATAGTGGGATACCAGGGTAATTTGACAGTGATATTGGCTGTGTAACATTGGTACAGCTCATAGACATTCTTCTTTCAGTGTCAGCTATTTCATTTGATACCAAGGTCAGTGCATTATCAAGTAAGGCCTCGAATGTAGCAGGAGGAAAAGGAAAATCATCCTGAGTAACACCAGTGTTAGCAAACTCCATTTTTGGAGAGGTAAATAGGAAATGGAGGTAGACTCACCACGGGCGAGATAAAAATGTTGGAGGGGTGGCCCGCCCGACCACTGCAAGCCACTGACGGCCACAGACGGCCCGCCCTCTGCCCGGGCTCCGCCCGGCGCCACCCGCGCGCGTCCCGCGACGCGGGGGTATCGGCTGGGCTTTGTAGCGCCTCCGGGCGCGAAGACAGCGGGACACAGGAAGTACACGCAAAGCCCGCTGGGAGCTGTAGTCTCCAGCCGCGTTGGAAGGACGATGGCGGCGAGACCTACAGCGTTCCCGACCCAGGGGCTGAGGCTGCGTGCTAGCGTGCTGTCCAGATGGCAGGTGAGCGAGTGGACTCGCTGCAGGTAAACCCCCGCTCCACCGAGGGATCGGCTGGGCTTTGTAGCGCCTCCGGGCGCAAAGACAGCGGGACACAGGAAGTACACGCAAAGCCCGCTGGGAGCTGTAGTCTCCAGCCGCGTTGGAAGGACGATGGCGGCGAGACCCACAGCGTTCCCGACCCAGGGGCTGAGGCTGCGTGCTAGCGTGCTGTCCAGATGGCAGGTGAGCGAGTGGACTCGCTGCAGGTAAACCCCCGCTCCACCGAGGGATCGGCTGGGCTTTGTAGCGCCTCCAGGCGCGAAGACAGCGGGACACAGGAAGTACACGCAAAGCCCGCTGGGAGCTGTAGTCTCCAGCCGCGTTGGAAGGACGATGGCGGCGAGACCTACAGCGTTCCCGACCCAGGGGCTGAGGCTGCGTGCTAGCGTGCTGTCCAGATGGCAGGTGAGCGAGTGGACTCGCTGCAGGTAAACCCCCGCTCCACCGAGGGATCGGCTGGGCTTTGTAGCGCCTCCGGGCGCGAAGACAGCGGGACACAGGAAGTACACGCAAAGCCCGCTGGGAGCTGTAGTCTCCAGCCGCGTTGGAAGGACGATGGCGGCGAGACCTACAGCGTTCCCGACCCAGGGGCTGAGGCTGCGTGCTAGCGTGCTGTCCAGATGGCAGGTGAGCGAGTGGACTCGCTGCAGGTAAACCCCCCAGTCATATTCGTGGTAGAGGCCCATGAATATCGGCAGACAGAGGTATTCTACTCATGGATAAACCTTCCTGCAGCAAACGCTGTAACACACGAATTCCACTATTATAAAATAGAGGAACCTCCGGATGAATACACTCCTTTCGAGGAGGTTGAAATCCCACTAAATTACCAAGAGCACCTGCTCTGATTTAAAGGCGCCCTAAAACATAAAATCACATCACCAGGCATTGTACCTAATCCTCCTGAGGCGGAAGCCGGGAGTTCTGTGTGCTGGAAAAATTGAATTTGTAAACTTTTAAAAATTGTATTTTGTGCTTTAAAATCACTTAGCCCTCACTCCCTGACGCTTACCTGCTAAACCCAATCAGCCGATCTAAGCGCTGTTAGGTGCAGGAAACGCTTGCTCGCCGCCATCCCTCACCTCGAGGAGCCACGGGACACGCCCACTCCTGTTGGCCACGCCCACCCCTCACCAGTACTAAAGCGCGTCTGACTGCTAGAAGCTGCATTGTACCTAATCCTCCTGAGGCGGAAGCCGGGAGTTCTGTGTGCTGGAAAAATTGAATTTGTAAACTTTTAAAAATTGTATTTTGTGCTTTTAAAATCACTTAGCCCTCACTCCCTGACGCTTACCTGCTAAACCCAATCAGCCGATCTAAGCGCTGTTAGGTGCAGGAAACGCTTGCTCGCCGCCATCCCTCACCTCGAGGAGCCACGGGACACGCCCACTCCTGTTGGCCACGCCCACCCCTCACCAGTACTAAAGCGCGTCTGACTGCTAGAAGCTGCATTGTACCTAATCCTCCTGAGGCGGAAGCCGGGAGTTCTGTGTGCTGGAAAAATTGAATTTGTAAACTTTTAAAAATTGTATTTTGTGCTTTTAAAATCACTTAGCCCTCACTCCCTGACGCTTACCTGCTAAACCCAATCAGCCGATCTAAGCGCTGTTAGGTGCAGGAAACGCTTGCTCGCCGCCATCCCTCACCTCGAGGAGCCACGGGACACGCCCACTCCTGTTGGCCACGCCCACCCCTCACCAGTACTAAAGCGCGTCTGACTGCTAGAAGCTGCATTGTACCTAATCCTCCTGAGGCGGAAGCCGGGAGTTCTGTGTGCTGGAAAAATTGAATTTGTAAACTTTTAAAAATTGTATTTTGTGCTTTTAAAATCACTTAGCCCTCACTCCCTGACGCTTACCTGCTAAACCCAATCAGCCGATCTAAGCGCTGTTAGGTGCAGGAAACGCTTGCTCGCCGCCATCCCTCACCTCGAGGAGCCACGGGACACGCCCACTCCTGTTGGCCACGCCCACCCCTCACCAGTACTAAAGCGCGTCTGACTGCTAGAAGCTGCATTGTACCTAATCCTCCTGAGGCGGAAGCCGGGAGTTCTGTGTGCTGGAAAAATTGAATTTGTAAACTTTTAAAAATTGTATTTTGTGCTTTTAAAATCACTTAGCCCTCACTCCCTGACGCTTACCTGCTAAACCCAATCAGCCGATCTAAGCGCTGTTAGGTGCAGGAAACGCTTGCTCGCCGCCATCCCTCACCTCGAGGAGCCACGGGACACGCCCACTCCTGTTGGCCACGCCCACCCCTCCCACGCCCATCAAACGCCCCATAAAATATGTGCCAGCATAGGGAGCGCAGCGGACGGGCGCAGCGGGCGCGCCGTCAGCGCGCCGAAGGCGCGCCAAAGGCAAGCCCGTCTGGGCCCGTCCGGGCCCTGCCGGCCACAGGCCCAGGCACTCTGTTCTTATCGGCCCGCAACAACCGGTCCTACACTCGCGCGGACTTATTATCCTTAAATCCCAACAAACAGCCCGCCTGCTCACACATCATGAAGGAAGACACCTATTTCACTGGCTGTGACACCTGCGACCCGGCCAAACAACACTCGGCACCCAAGGGTTTGCACCTTGGCCTACTTAACTGCAGGTCACTCGTAAAACACGCACACGAAGTGAACCTTTTAATTATAAACAATGACCTAGACATTCTGTTTTTAACTGAAACCTGGCTTACCCCCAGCAGTGGCCCAGATATCGTTCTAGCACTCCCCCCCGGATACGTCATGTACTCACTAAACAGACCTGAAGGAAGGGGAGGTGGACTAGCGATAATTCTTAAAGATACTCTTACCTGCAAAACATCTGACGGCAACATCAAGGGATACGAAAGCTGCCATTATACAATACAAATATCCCCAGTTACCTCGCTGTCAGGGACACTGATATACCGTCCACCAGGCAATCTAGGAGACTTTTCAAACAAAATTATCGACCAGACGTCCATCAAATGTACTACCACCACTAACTACCTATTACTAGGAGATCTGAATGTACATTTCCTGGACCCCGATGACAAGCAGGCCAGTGATTTACTCCAGGACTTCACCTCAATGGGCCTGGATCTCAAAAACCCACGGGCCACTCATGAAAGAGGGCAACTGCTTGATCCGATTCTTTCGAATATCCCCAATTTGAGAATGCTCGACCATATCCCCCTTCCCTGGACGGACCACTTTCTGGTCTCCCTAGTATGGGACATCCTCACTCCGCCTCCTCCACCCTCCAAAACCAGAACTTACACCAGACGCTGGCAGAGACTGGAACCAGACGTGTGGGCAGCCAAACTCAGGGAAAGCGCCCCGCCTCCCCCCCATGACACCTTAGCAGGGGACAAAGAATTCAGGACCTGGATTACCCACTCGCTCGATGCCATTCTGCCCAAAACTCACTCTCTGAAATACATCAAGAGAATCAATCCCTCACCCTGGTACACCCCGGAACTCAACCTTCTTCGCAAGACTTGCAAAAGGAATGAACGTATCTGGAGGAAGGAAAAAACCATGGAGCAAAAAGAGTCATTCCGTTCCTCTATAAAAACTTATAAAAAAGAGCTCCGTAACACCAAAACTAGTTTCTATGAGAACAGAATTAAAAACGCCACTTGCTCGGCCCATGAAACTTATTCGGTTCTTAAAGAACTCATCCACGCCCCTGACCCCCCACTCAAATACCTTGACCCCAAAGAAGCTGAAACTAAATGCAACAACTTAGCCACCTTCTTTGATGAAAAGATTCAAAAAATTCTTCTCACCATACCTCCCCCCGATCAAACCCACACAGAGCAGGATCTCACTACCACCGCTACCCATCATCCTCTGTCACTAGATCACCCCCAACCCTTCCTGGATGCCTTTGGCCCCGTAACAACGGAAGAAGTAGGAGCAACATTGGCTTCAATCAAAAGTGGTTCCCCTCTCGACCCTGCACCCTTCCGTTTCCTAAAAAAAGTGTCGAGCACCATCATCCCCACCCTTACGGCCTTGATCAACTCCTCTTTCACGGAGGGCATAGTCCCCTCCAGCTGGAAAATGGCAGCTGTCAAAGGTCTATTAAAAAAACCTTCCTTAGACCCGCTGGACCTCACCAACTACAGGCCCATATCCCTCCTTCCTGGAAACAGCAAGATCGCAGAGAAGCTGGTAAACAAACAATTGTCATCTTACCTAGAAAGCAACAACCTCTTAGCGGTCTCCCAGACAGGGTTCCGTCCAGGTCAGGGCACGGACATCGCCCTCCTGGCAGCGGTAGAGAAGGCCAGAAGCATTCTGGACACAGGAGGATCAGTGGCAGTGATCCTCCTGGACCTCAGTGCGGCCTTCGACACTGTAGATCACCCAACCCTAATCCATCGACTGGGAAAGATCGGACTAAAGGGCACAGCCCTGAAATGGTTAGAATCCTTTTTATCAGGACGATCCTTTCAGGTGCGGGAAAATGACAGCTGCTCTTCCACCTTCCCCCTCCGGTGCGGAGTACCACAGGGCTCATCTTTGAGCCCTACGCTGTTTAACGTATACATGGCCCCACTGGAGAAGAGGGTCAGTTCGTTTGGCGTATCAATTATCAACTACGCCGACGATACTCAATTGGTCGTAACCCTCTCACACCCCCACCACGCCCCATCGGATCTCCACAGCTGCCTCTCCGAGGTCCACCGATGGATGAACCTCTCCTCACTTAAGCTGAATGGGTCCAAGACCGAGATCCTCTTGATGGGCCACAAGGGGCTCTCTTTACCATCTCACCTCTGGCCTAGTTGCCTAGGTGACCCTCCGACACCTAAGGAAGAGGTCAAAAGCCTTGGTGTGTGGATTGAGAAGGATATGAGCTTCAAAACCCAGGCTAAAAAAACAGCAGGGACATGTTTTGGGCTACTCAGGGCCTGCAGGAAGGTCTTCCCCCTGCTCCCGGAGACGGCAAGGAGGCTCCTCATTCAGGGCCTAATCCTGGCAAGGTTAGACTACTGTAATTCCATTTACCTGGGAGCCCCCGAAGCCACCTTGAACTCACTACAAAAAGCCCAAAACGCCGCAGCCCGCCTACTCACGAGCACTCCAGGAAGATCTTCCGCCAGGCCGGCCCTTAAATCCCTTCACTGGCTTCCAGTCAGAGAAAGGGTCGTCTTCAAGGCCCTATGCCTAGCCCACAAAACCATCAATAATAACGGCCCCCCCCTCCTTAAAGAACTCCTAATCCCATACAAAGCGGAGAGAGACCTCCGGTCCGGAGCAGAAAATCTTATCGTAGTCCCGAGAGTCAGAAAGGCCAAGACCGGTGGCCGTCGCTTTTCGGTTCACACGGCAAAACACTGGAACCAGTTACCACGGAAACTTAGGATAGAACCGAACTACCTCCAGTTCAGAAAAACCTTAAAGACCCTCCTTTTCCCGCAAACATAAGCTTTTCAGACAGCTGAAACCCTCGGAGAATTAGGTCAGCGCTGGGATGCTCTCTGAGTTACTACGCGCTTTATAAAACCATTAAATAAATAATTTATAAAACCATTAAATAAGGCTCGGTCCACTAGGTAGACCAGGAGCAACGTGGCCGGTTCTAGCCAGCTACACACCACATCCAGACATTGATAAAATGTCAGACCAGGAACTTTTAGCTCATCTAAAAATACTAATTAAAATACATAGACAATTAGTCCAATATGTAATGCGGACTTCAACGGTCCAACCAGCAATCGACATTCCACAGCTGACCCCTCTTCAGGGGAACACAAACAAAATTACACCACAGAACATACAATCATGTCTTGGTAAAGTACCTACAAAACGAGAACAAATTCCATTCTGGTTAGCTCAGAAAATCACTCAAATAGAGGCAGTATTTCCTGATACTACGCCTACTGAGAAACACAGAATTCTGTCTATCTGTCTTCCAATGGGGATCGCACCACATGTGGAGGACTGTGACACTTGGGGCACAGTCTTTGCTTCGATTTACACAAAAACACATGGTGTTCCATCTATGGCGGTAATACCAGATGTGCTAAGACAGATTCAAAATGAGTACGGTCCAGAACCTGCTTTAACTCTGGGTATGAAATTACTGAAAGACTTCAAGCAGGTCTCGGCTCTATTGTTAGCCAACATAAAAGGAGAAGCAGCATCTGTGGCAATCCACCAGAAATTGAAAGAAACAGATATAACAGAACAACCATGTGAACTTGCCAGAATCATAGAAAAATCCTATGAAGAACTAGGAAGAGATCGTTTGGGTGGGAAACCAGTAAAACCCCAACTAACTGAAAATCCTGAAAAAACATTTATTAAAAATAATCTAAATACTCCAAAAAAAGAGTTGGGATGGTAATAAACAATCCACTCCCAAAGAAAAACGATTCCAGTCCAGAGGAAGATCTCCTCAACGGAGAGAAAGATCTCCAGAACGAGGTGACAAGTCTCCCCAGAGGGAGCCCTCTGAGAAAAGATACAACCTTAGAGATAGGGATAAATTGAGAAAACCTGACAGATATCAAGATATTGATACACGTCCCTCTCGATCTTTTCAGACTTCCTCACAGAAATCGGAAAGAAGAGGACGGTCAGAACACAAAGAAGAGCACGTCAAGTCCAAAGACAAGGAACCTGCTCATCAAAGAAAAAAATTACAATTTCCAAAGAAGGAGGTAGCTAGTATTAAAATAATTAAACATGCCGAGGATACTGAGGACACAACTGAAAAACAGAGAGTGGGCCCAGACAATGCTAGACAGCGCAGCAGAAGTGACCATAGCTCGCAAGATCTTGATGAATCTTCTGGAGACAGTGGACACGAATGAATACATTCAAGTGGAAACTGCAGATACCAGAGTTAGCTAACCACATAAAATATACGAAATAACATTACGTATAGAGGGGGACAAGACTAGGAAAGTAAGGGGTCTCTTTTGGGATAACCTTTCAAAGGGCTATGACATCCTGTTAGCTGAGAAAGACTGGCCACCAGAGTTTGTCAGGGAGTGCCTTCATGGCGAAGAAATGATTATGCCTGCCTTCTCAAATCATATTTCAACTCATAAAAAATCCATATATGCAAGAAAATGGGCAGTGGCCCAAGCCCCTGCATTATATAAAAATCATGTAGGATGGGATGAGGACTCTCCTCCTCACAAAATCCAGTTAAAATGTCAACCCACCGCACAAAGGCAGTACCCAGTTAAACAAGAAGCTAAAAAGCAAGTCAGGGAGATCTTAGATCAACTTGAATATCAGGGGGTTATTGAAACATGCACCTCACAAATGAACAATCCTTTGTTTCCTGTCTCCAAGCCAGACGATTCATATCGTCTAGTTTTGGACTACAGACACCTTAACTCATGTTGCAAAACTTTTGCAGTACAAAACTCACACAGTGCAGCACTAATGAATAACATCGTGCGCAAAAAATATAAAACGACATTAGACATCTCTAATGGATTCTTTTGTCAAAACATTGCACCTGAAAGCAGATATTTGACCGCTTTCTCAATAATGGGGTCGCAAAAACACTTCTGTCGACTCCCACAGGGATTCAAGAATAGCCCAGGATTATTCTCAGCAAGAGTAACAGAGTTACTACAAATATATGATGATGAGGCATTATCTTATGTCGACGACATCTATCTCACAGATGATGACCTGGATACTCACTTGAAAAGAGTGAACACCATAATACTTGGGTTCGCAGCTGAGGGTTACAAATTCAACTTTAAAAAGTCACGAATTGCCCATCTAACTGTCCTATTTTTATGATATAAATTATCAAGTGAAGGCAAGAGCCTAGCAGACAACTTCTTAGAGAAGTGCGCTGTACTCCAAGCACCTAAAACGCTGAAGAACTTACAATCAATACTGGGTTTCCTGAATTTCGGAAGAACATACATTCTAAATTATGCAGAGAGAGTTAAACCTCTCTATGAATTAATAAAACCGGATTTCAAACCAATCAATTGGACTCAGAAACACACAGAAATTTTAAGATCATTGCAAACAGACATGTTAGCTAAAACAAAATTGCAAACACGCGAAAACATACGCAACCTTGTAATCCGAGTCATCCCAGGAAGATGCGGATTCACGTACCTGACCTCTAATGAGGGGGAAACTGTACCAATAGCTTACAAATCACACTTGTACACACAAGCTGAAATGAAATTCAGGTCTACTGAAAAAATTCTAATAGCGGTTCAAACTGCTGTAGCAAAAAAAAAAAAGCGCCCAAGCCCAGAGCAGAAGGATAATTGTTTTAACAGCAGAATCAGCCCTTGAGGCATTAACGAGTCCACGCAATTTGACTGCTGTGGCACTAGATCCAGAATGGATACAATGGGAAAATGCTACAGAAGACGTGAAATACTATTTTGACCCGAAAATGAAAAAACTAGAAAATCTAGAATATGAAGAAGAATATCCTCTGCCAATCGAAATTCTGCCTCTCGAACAATACGCATGTGTAATCTACATGGACATATTTGCACAACACTACGATGTAGAGGAAATATCCTACAACGCAGCGTGCGCGATTGTTAAAGGTCGCTGGCGCTTTGGTAAATTCAGACCATTAATTACCAAAACTGAATCACTCAGAAACTGTTCAACTCAGAGAGCTGAAATAAGATCTATAAAGATGGCGCTTGAAAATGCTGATCGCGAATTCCCCACACTAATAGTGTGCGATTCGTATTACTGCGTCAAGTCTTACAATAATGACATACAGACATGGATTCAAAACGGTTACAAAGATGACACAGGTGCCACAATAAAGCATAAAAAGCTTTGGGAACACGTAGTTCTTTTGCAGAAAGAACTACGAAAGACTCACGTGATACATACACTGAGTCATCAACGTGATGGCGTTCACGTTGCAGGGAATTCGTTGGCTCTCAGCGGAAGCGGTCCAACCGGCTTCCGTGGCCACAAAAGCGTTCTAAAAAACACATAGACGGAGAAACTATGCTAGCGGTGAAAGCGTCTTTAAAAGGCGGCTATGCAGCATTACCTCTGAACTATCCACTCACTTATACATACATAATTGATGCAAACTCCGTTCCTTTTGCTCAAATCCCTGGAGGGGGGGATAGAGTAATTCCAAACACGAAAAGGGGAGTCTTTTTAATAGCAGACGCACATATGGGATTGGGTCTAAGGCACCGAGAGATCAAGGAATCTCAGAAAGAATTACAATCAGAATACTGGTGGCCGGGGATGAGCCTGCAACATTACAAATTTGCAATGGGCTGTCCAAACTGCAACAGAGATCGCAGTCGCGAACTGACCGGAGTATTGCCAGGACCCTTCTATTAGAAAGCATAAGGCTATCTATACGCAAAAATCCAGCAGGAAAAATGCGTCCCATAATATTTTATACTAGATTCACTTAAAATGCAGACACCAGCGCTCGGCTGACGCCAGAACTGTTATAAAAGATTTGCGAGTCTTTATTGGCACATACGCAATTGGCATGCTACATTCTGACCAGGGTCCTGCGTTTAGCTCTAGGGCTTACAAGGAGGCCATGGCCAGTATGGGCATTGCTTTGCGGTACTCTTGTCCGTTCCATCCTGAGGGAAATGCGGTAGTGGAAAGAAAAAACCGGGACATAAAGCAATCTATAACGGCGAGGGTATTAGGTTCGGGTGATGGGTGGGTCCAACATTTAACAAGTGTCCAACGTAGTATTAATAATCTGCCAAGAAATTCTCTAAAAGGTCTCAGTCCGTACGAGCTATTGTTCGGTACTAGAATGCACATTCAGGACCTTGATATTCAGACTTCAGTGGTAGAAGAAAAATACTTTGCTATCAAAGACCGTTTGGCTGTTTTACAGGACTTAAATGAAACAAGACAAAACCTGAGCAACATAAAGTTAAAGCAACAGCCAACAGCCACTGAAGAAAAAACCCCTGTCCCAGCAAGACCTGTCTGGATTCCAAAGATTGGGGATCTAGTCAGAGAGAAGATCGCGGTGAAGAAGGAATTTGGGCCTTCTTACAGAAAAGCAGTACCTGTCTTAGCTGTCAGCGGAACAAGATCAGTTGTACTACCGCCCCTTGCTGGTAAAAAGGAGAACCGAGTTGTATCCATCGACCTGGTAAAACCACAATCATGTGGCCAATAATAAGTAGTAGGCCCAGTGGACTCCCAAGAAATAGCAGAACACCAAAATTTGCTACAATACAAGAGGTTCAAACTGAGAGACTAATCACTTTTGATAACCTGCAGTTAATAAAGAAGACTATGCAACAAAGCCATGGAACTTGTGCCTCTTGAGACACAAATTGCAACAGTTTGTCAAGAAACACCAGTCTACAACGATGTAGCCTCAGACTATGCTAAAGAAACAAAGAAAAATCCAAAAGCAAATGAAAATTCGGAAGCAATCCCAACAATTGACAGAACTGCATCTGGCTACTTCATCAATTTCGATGACTTTTCTGATGATCCAAGTGAACATGAAGAAAAGCCAGCAACAAAAACATTCAAAGACAAAGTAACTGAACTCTCATCAACTCAAAGAAACCTATCTGATTTCTCCATGGATTGAATTTTGGATTGTGTTAGGTGTACTTTTCCTCCTGCTTTGGCTCATCATGGTTCTTTGTTTGGGAAAATTCATTGAAGGAAAATACAGTACAATGGACACAGCAAGTCAGAACATCAACTTGGTCCTAAAACCTCACAAGTCATCTCACATCGAGAAAAGAGAGCTATCACCAGTGAACATCACAGTCAATCAAATACCCGGTGGGGTAGCATGGGACAAAACGGATTATGAAATTTATGGCCCGATTGAGCTCTTGAAATATCCACACCAGTTTAAGGTTTCATTAAGTGACTTTGTAACACCAAGTACTTTTTCTGATGATTGGGACTTTGAAAATATTAATAATATGATGTCAGATTTAGTAATGTCAGCCACATTCACAGAACATGATTATTTACAGGGTTCATCAAATTATGAAGAAATGTATTGCTACAATAAATTTGGTCATCACTATTTGCATAAATCTGCTCAACCTAGAAATGTTTTTAATTATAATCAATGGGAACATTGTACAACACCGCCTAAAAGCAGCTCAAAAACGTTTTATGAGAAATTCCCATACTTCTTAGGGTTTAACAAGCTCAAAAACGTTTTATTTTAAAATGTTAAATAAGACAGGAATGAAAACAATGCTGACAAATACTAAATTGATATATTCTGAAACATTTTATCAAAAAATGATTACATTTGGTTTTGAATTCTGGAAAAACAACATTGAAACAAAAACCATCTGAGGTACAAAAGAATGGCAGGTCCAAGGTTTAGAAGCATTGTTTAGAGCCTGCATGACCCCAGGACAATTAATATTCTTGAATGACACCATTCAACAGACTACCTGTCTTGGCCTAGCCAAAATTAAAGACTTAAACAAACCGTCTATTCCGAAGCCCATACCTGATAGTAATAGCACTACAGATATGGAGATAGACGTATCCCATATTTTATACCAAAACAGAACACATCCTGATTGGAAGAAATGGTTGATCTGGCCCACAGACACAAATAAATGTCAAGATAGATTCCTGAACAAAAAACAGGGGTTCAAAATGACCAGGCCAGACCCAAGATACTCCCAAAGACAACATCCAGGGATAGTTACAACATACAGTGTAGGGAAACTCTGCCTTGAATGGCTACAGAAATCCACACTGGCTGAAATTAAGCAACACTTGACTTTACTTAAAGACGGTGCTGACTTGCGTGATTTCATTCTGGGACCACGCAAACAGCGTCAAAAACGTTTCATAGCGGCCGGTATATACGCTGCATACAACGAAGCTTGGAAAGTAATGCAAATTGAAACAGCAGAAAAAATACGAGAAATTGATCGTATTCATTTGGAAAAATCACTTTCTGTTGTGGACAATGGGTTAACGACTCTGTCCTCCAGAATATATTCACTGGACAGTATCGTATCATCTGCTATTGATATAATAAAGCAGGACTTACTAATGTTACAACATGGTCAGTCCCAATTACGTTATATTGTACAGCTTGGCTGGACGTTGCAAAATCTGCGTTCAGGCTACGTAACATGGCGTTTAATCAACACAACGTCATTATTCTCTATCTTTAACCTTACTGATAAACAAATCAGTTTGGCACAAAAAGGAGCAAACTATACGATTCTGAGCATTGAAAAACTTGAGAGATTACCATTGACAATGTCAGAAAGACCGGTCATTGAATGGATAATACAGAGAATAATTACAATCCCGATAACAACTTTCCAATTTAAATATTGCCAAGAGTATATACCAGCGGGCCAGTATGAAAGGTTGGGTAAAGGGTACATCAAGTCAACATGGAAATTACCTTATACACACACATGTTACAGTGAAAAGAAAAAGGATGTATTTCTTAGTGGTAAAAATTGTAAAAAATCACTAAGCGGTACACTTCTGTGTCAAGGTATTAACTTGCATGGAGCCTGCGAAGGGTCTTCTAATAACCTTTTCTGTCACCTGCACGGCACTCCAGCAAAACAGATAGAGCCATTCTTTAGAGAGCTTTCTAACGGGAGCTATATTCTAATAAATGACCACAGCTGTTGTGGCATGGTGCCAGGGAAAGCCTATCTCGTGAGCGTTAGTTCTATGGCCACTTGCTGTATGCAAGTATTGTATCCAAACAGCACTCCAGACCTGGAGGCGGCAATATGGCCTTATTTGAATATCTCTTCTATTCGAATTGATACTTTAGGCAGAATGAAGTCTATTCTTTTACAGACAACTGTGCCTTTGACCTCGTCCAAAGAAACGTATGATCTACAAGTTGCAAGGACAACGGCAGAGATACATACACTTTTATCAACAAATTGCCCCGTGCATTTCGTAGAAATGCTAAGCCAAATCTTAAACATGTCAGATACCAGTGGCATCGCACATATATTTAAGACAATTTTTTCGGGACTGTTAACACCCTTCGAAACAGTTCATTTTTCCCAATTTTGTCCATTCTGTCTTTGGCGGCCTACCTCTACTTTTGGGACTCGTAGCAGGAATTTTATTTTTGATTCTTCTGCTCCGATATGGCAAACCAAGCCGCAGACAAGACTCCAGCAACGATGGAAGAAACGATCCTAGCAATGCGCTACCGGGACCGCATAACTAAAGTCGTTGGATTAGCCCGGCTAGGAGATCTGAATATGACCTGGTTTCTTTCATTTAGACCTATCTGGCAAAATTGCATCTTACCTGTGCTTCGATGTATGCTATTCGGAGAAGAATGCGTGTTGGACGTCTGTCTTACACTACCATCAGCAGTACCAATGGATACAGACACCTTGCTAGGTCCTGTTACGGCTCATGCATTGTGTTGTCCCCAGCGGCTACCCATTCTGATGACGGCATTTGTTGAGACTTCACCACTACGAGTATGTGGCAGTGGAGTACGAGATGAGAGCAGCATCACACAGGTACATACTTCTGTGAGCATTGCTGATCCTGACATCGATGATAGCAATCATTCTCACACATGCACTGTTTCTGCATTTTCAACCTTGGTCGAACTTTCACCTGATGTCGTAGGTGAAAGTTCGACCAAGTTTGAAAATTTTTTTGCGAGTCTGTCTGAAATGATGTTCTCCCGTGAATAGAAAGAATAACTTTTTAAGCAACAAGCACACAGCGTTCCCTGAACTCTGAATTCGGCCTTCAGCTTTGAAAAACAAAAGCTACTGAAAACAATTGGAACTATTTTTTCCCCTTGGGAGCGAAATCATTTTTTTCACTTCCAAAATATTTACCTTTTTCTGGCACATGTACTCTGCTTAAAGTAGAACTATTCTTAGAGAACGGAGCTTCTATTTTTAGGAACTCTAGAGACAATATTTTACCTCCGCCTCTAGCACATGTACAGCATTTATATTAATATGTGTTGGAATGGTCTCGACCTTCTTTTCTGTATTCAGAGCCATTTCATGTGTAATTTTCGCAAATCGTTCAGCTGATATATATTTACATTTTAACTGAATGATACCACTGCTTGAAAAGCGTACAGTACCAATACTCATTTTCGTGTATTTACCATATACCATTTCAAATGCAAAGTATGTATGTTGGGGTGGGTTGGAAAACACATGCACCATTATATGTTTACTATTGCTTAGTTTTAGTAATGAGGGACATTAGATCGTGGAGTGGGTGTTGTATTTCTATCTAGGACCCTAATTCAATATTCCTAATGTATGCCCTTGTATGGCTATAATAAATAATATCCTTATAAAGGCATAAGAATCATATCCATATTTAGTAGTAGCCCATGCAGTCAAATTAAGCAAGACTACTTCCCCAGACTCCTAGGAAGTACAACGCGTTCTTTAAACAAAGCAAACCTCCAGCAACCTGGGAAATCCCCATGCTTCTGTTTTAATTTGTCGTAGAATTCCTGTGAGCACTGAAAGAACGGCCAGTTCTTAGTGACATCTTTATTGACGTCTTATGTCCAACCTTACGTCAAACCGGGCACCTTTCAGGTATAAATATACCAACGTTGCCTTAAGCAAACACACGGTGGTTTGGAGCAGAGCGACTATCTACTTGCCCGAGAGCCCAGCTGATGCAAGAGCCCACGGACGCCGCCCCTCCCCTTTGACGCACTGAGAGAGACGCTGTCTTTTTCTCCAGCCGAGAAAATCCAGCTCCGGTGTTTTCAGCCGCCCTTGCGGGTTGCTGGGATATCGAGTCCTGAGACAGAGATACCAGACCTCATGCTTTCCATTACCCAGGTACGGAGCTGACTAAACCCTTAAAAGAGAATTCTTGACTCAGATTCTTGGCAAAACCAACTTAACTTAAACTGCTACTTATTTACTCCTTCCCACGTATTAGGCTTAGGTCAGGTACACCGGGGTAGGCGTATTTAGAAGCACCAGTTGAGTACGTTAGTCAATGTATTTATGTATGTATATATTTTATCTATTTTAAAGTATCATATGGCTAAGAAACCATATCAATGCTTTTACAGTATTATTTTATAATACTCCTTTTACTGTACGCACTTTACTTTACTATAAGTATTGCAATTGTGGCAATTCATTTCTCTTGCATGAGAAAGAAGACTGCTCAATAAATAACACCTTTTATTGAAAACGCCTGTCTCTCTATTTCTCTGCACTCTAGTGAAACTAAGTATGCACAATTGACTGAGTAAAATAGCTGTCTATTGTTTTCACACGACTCTAGAGATACACTCTTATTCTGAGGGAGCAAAGTTGTCATGTTTTATGGTTGTCAGAAGCTAATCCCTTCTTGTCTATCCAGGGAAGTTAAGCTCCTCCTTGTTTATTCGAGAAAGTTTCTAGTGACCTGAGCAAGCTGGTAAAACTAATTAAGTCTAATATAGTCAGTAGAGACCTAGTCGACCTCAGTCCTACGTCTACACTGCTGTTTATATTATTCCAATGTGCAGAGCCTATTGGGAATATAGGAACTACACTACAATAGGACCAGCTGTCAGTGCACACTTTCACCAGGCACAGACACCATCAGACGTCAGTGCATGCTTTCACCGGGCACAAACACCACCAGCCATCAGTGCACGCTTTCACCGGGCACAAACACCACCAGCCATCAGTGCACGCTTTAACAAGGCACAAACAACACCAACCATCAGTGCACGCTTCCCCCAGGCCCACACCACCAGCCGTCAGCGCATGCTTTCACCAGGCACACACACACCACCAGCCGTCAGTGCACGCTTTCACCAGGTGCACACCACAAGCCATCAGTACACGCTTTCACCAGGCACAGACACCATCAGTCCTCAGTGCACGCTTTCACCGGGCACAAACACCACCAGCCGTCAGTGCACGCTTTCACCGGGCACAAAAAACACCAGCCATCAGTGCACGCTTTCACCAGGCACACACCACCAGCCGTCAGTGCACGCTTTCACCAGGCACAGCCACCATTAGTCATCAGTACACGCTTTCACTGGGCACAAACACCACCAGCGGTCAGTGCACGCTTTCAGCAGGCACACAACCACACCGTCAGTGCACACTTTCACCAGGCACCGACACCATCAGTCGTCAGTGCACGCTTTCACCGGGCACAAACACTACCAGCCATCAGTGCACGCTTTCACCAGGCACACACACCACCAGCCGGCAGTGCACGCTTCCACTAGGCACACACATCACCAGCCGTCAGTGCACACATCAATTGTTAACACATCCAAAATTAACTATTGTAGCAATCGAAGTATGGCGCAGTTTACTTTTAAACATATTCATCTAAAGCGCAGCATGCCACCATTGCTACAATAATAAATACACATTTTTTTGGCCTACAATTTAAAGACTTTTGTTGCAATTGGTGTTGCAATATTTAGCAATGCCAATAGCTCACACTAAATTAATGCGAGATCTATTGCATTGCAAATGCTTGTTGCCGGTTGCCTTCTTGCTATTGCGTCTCTCGTATCTGGGCTGCTCACACTACCCTACAGGTAGGTCTTTGCTATACTTCGTGTGGTTCTAGCATCCACACGGTATGCTTATGTATCTTCAAGTTCTCCACTTGACTATCGTTCTTACTGTAGTCCTGTTTTGGGCGCTTCTGTTGGTTGCCGTCAGCCATTTTACATGTCTTGTAACAGACCGACTATGTACTGACGTGTCTTCTGTTTCTAGTACTACTGGCACTTTCTGTCCATGGATTGGCATCCTGCCAACGCTGTCACGTATTTTAGCTGGTGCAGGTACCAACAGTGCTTCTTTCTACTGTTGTGCATTCTGGACCAGTATGCGCTGCTCTGTCATTCCAGTTGCCATCTCTCTGGGTTATACTTATGGTCGACACGCCGGATCCTGTGGTTCTATCAGACCCTAGGCTCAGTTCCACTACTTTGCGAAGTCATGAACTTTCCTTTTCACACTGACATATCTAGCATGTGTTTTCTTTCTTTCACCCGGTATACATACGGGGGTTTTCATGCTGTTCTTGGATGGCTTATGGTGCCCTTTGCCTCCCAATGTTTTCCGCTCTTTTCTGAGCTTCATGGTCTGGTGTGGCTGCCCTGGCTTGCGGTCCCCACCGTGTTTCGTCACCTTGTTGACGGCTACGTTCCCTCGGGAACTTGATGGGGGTCAGTCGCAGACCCGCCTCCTCTATGGGTATGACTTTGGTATCTATTCTAAGTTAAGGAATCTGCGGCTAGATGTCTCTATCAGATGAACGAGATACTTACCTTCGGTAACAATGTATCTGCTAGAGACACAGTCTAGCCGCAGATTCCTTAACGCCCACCCGTCCTCCCCGTTCTGCGAGGACCTTTTCAGGTTGGGCTTTCTACACTCGCCTCCCTACGGGTGGCTTCACGCTTCTGCAGGGTGACATTTTCACTTCACTCAGACACAGAATGCTTCATTCTGTTTTCATTGCTAAACTCCACCCATTCTTGGGATTGGGCGGTATGCTCTTATGTTGTGTGTCCTTTCCAACCATATGCCTGGATTGTACGGTGTGGGATCTATTCATGTTTTTTCCCACCCCGGCTCTCCCCGTCTCCATCACATTGGGGTCTCTTACCACCCCTGTGACCCATTGGTTAAAGTCTATTGGCTCTGCCACATTCTATAGGTCTCTTGTTGGGGTTACAACGTCTTTTCTGGTGACGTCTTGTGGTGGATTGTCCTTGCTCCTATGTTCTGCACTTGTTGTCCTTTACGGTTATACATTATGGTGGCAGACTTTGTCGTCTGCCACGCTGTTTTTTCACATCTTGATCTCCTACAAAGGTGGTTTGACCTTCGCTTTTGTGGGGTTGTTTCTCAGAGCGGTGCTCTGCTCTTTCCTTTTACTAGTTTTCAAGATACAGTGTCTAACACTGTCCTTTATGGTTCTATTGTTCACCATTCAATTTCTTTCCTTTTTCATCATTTTCGTTCACTGTTTCCATATTCTCTCAGTTTTTGGTGGTGGCTCCGCTTTGTGGCGCGGAAAAGATTCTCCGTTGAAAACTGACGTTAGCGCCGGGGGGCATATATGGCTCTGCTGACGTCACGTCCGTGGACGACGTCAGTGTGGAGCCCTTGCTTCTCTTTCTGTTTCTTTTTCTGACTTTCTATCATCACTGACTTGTTTCAGATAGTGAACTAATTGCAGGTTCCATTTCCCTGCTGATCTTCATAATCCTATAGGTTGTGGAGAAACATCTGTCCCAGGTCACCTTTGGATGGAAAGAGGTATATTCATTTATTTATTTGAGGTTTTATAGAGCACGAACATGACCCATTAGGGTATCAGAGCGCTTTACAGGGATAACACGTTACGTACATGTTAGGCACAGGCAAAACACAAGGATGGAGAATAGGGAATTGACTACATTAGGACAAAGCCAGAGTTATATACAATAATCAGTACAGTACCATAATGAGTAGAGCGACAAGTCAGCGATAAAAAGAGAAAACCAGCAGTTGTATAAGAGAGGAGATATGATAGCAAAAAGGCAGAGAGAACCAGCAGAACATTTGAAGGAGTGAGAATTGGTACCCGGAAAAGGCCAATCAGTATGTGAAATTATGCACAGAAATAAAAGCCCTGACAAAAGGCGGTATGCGCTACAAGATTTATTGGATGAAGTTGCTCATTAGGAAGGTTTTCGGTTTTTGTAGATTGACAGAGAAGGTATTCTTCTGATGGAGGATGATAGCGAGTTCCAGATTCTTGGTGCAGCCCCAGAGAACGCTTGGTTATGTTTTTTTCTTGCGGAAGCGGGGTGGCTGGAGCACACAGTCTCTGGTGGACCAGGAGTTTCTGAGTTCCCCAGATACCACGATTTTCTGGGCGAGATATGCCGGGGAGTTGGTGTACAGGGCTTTTTGTGTGATACAGGCCAGCTTGAGCTGGATTCTGGCTTCAAGAGGAAGCCAGTTGAAGGCCTTCAGATGTAGTGAAAAGTGGTCAATTTTTTTGGAGCCAGATAAGAGTCTAGCTGCTGCGTTGAGGAAAGCTTTTAGAGGGACCGTGGAAGTCTTTAGTAGGGCACATATGGTAGAGCAGCTGTAATAATGTCTGGAAATAACTAACACCTGAACTGCGTTTTTTAGGTCTGCAGTTTCAAGGAAGATTTTTAGTTTTCTCAAGTAGGTCAGATGCAACCTGGTAGTTTTGGCCATCGAGTTGATGTGTTCACGCATATTCAGGTTGCTGTCCAAGGTTATACCGAGAGATTGAGCAAAATCTACTATGGTCGGTTTGCAGTTAAGTACTGTGATCGAGTTGATCCATTCCAGGATGTCATTGGAGTTTTTAGAGGGGGGGATGAGAAGGAACTCTGTTTTTTGGGCATTCGATTTTAGCTGTTTTTGGGGAGCATTGAACAGTCAGTCTCAGGGCGTCATTCAGATGGGTAATTTCACTAAGGAAGAGTTTTTGATGTAGATCTGAGTGTCATCGGCATACATGTGGAAGGAGATGTTGACCGTGCAAAGAATTTCAGCTAATGGTTCAAAGTAGAGATTGAAGAGGGTAGGGGACAGAGAGCCTTGAGGGACATCAATTGATATCGGGAAGGGAACAGATAGGTTGCTGTTTACTAAGAATCTCTGGGTGCGGTTCTGAAGGAAGGAACCAAACCATTTGATGACAGTACCTCTTAGACCCATCCTGTGTTTGAGGCGTTCAAGAAGTTTCTCGTGGTTGACTTTGTCGAATGCCGAGGAAAGATCCAGAAGGATCAAGAGACAGGTTTTGCATTGGTCAGGGCTTGGAGAGCATCATCTACGATGTGAAGAATAGTAGTTTCAGTGCTATGCCCAGGCCTGAACCCCAATTGGAATTCGTCAAGCAATTTGAAATTAGCAATATGTTGGCTTAGTTGTAG
This sequence comes from Lissotriton helveticus, assembly GCF_964261635.1. Taxonomy (NCBI): domain Eukaryota; kingdom Metazoa; phylum Chordata; class Amphibia; order Caudata; family Salamandridae; genus Lissotriton; species Lissotriton helveticus. The sequence goes on along the minus strand of NC_136059.1, from coordinate 1,902,162,886 downwards.
CTGCACACATTTCTCCAACACTTTCGCAAGAGGAGGAATATTGGTCTGAAGTTGTCTGGAATTGCCGGATTCAGAGTGGGTTTTTGTAGGATGGGGTTGTCTGGGAGTCAGGTATGGACCCTTGAAGAAGGGAAGCGTTGATAATTGTCGTCCAAATAAGAGCGATGAGTAGGGAGGTTGCTGCCAAGGAGTAGGCGGGGAGAGGGTCATTGAAGTGGGTATTCGGTTTTAAGGAGGATAGAATTTTCGACATAGAATGGAAAGGGAAAAGGCAAGCAAGATTGATAGCAGGGAGGAGGAGCCAAGCAGCCATCTGAAATGGCCGCATAGTCGCTCGGCTCCGAGAGCCCTTTCGCCCCACACGACTATCCTGCCGAATATCCTGACCCACAGTGACATCCTTTGCCTACGGAAAGAAAGCGAACACCTACCGTTTGCTTCCGGAGCTCCTACGTGCCGTCGATCCTGGGAAATCTCCCCGTCTGCTTTGCGGCCCATGCGATGGTGGGACCGGGGCGTTGATTAGGCGGGGCCTCCAGCCTCGACCGCAGCATCGACGGCCGTCGAGGGTGGAGCGGAGCCTTGCCGGTGGGGGCCGATGATGTGAAAGACCGCTGCCAGCGGTAACGGCCCGAACTGATCGACGTGGACCCTCGAGGGACAGAGTGGTGGCGTGGGATCGGAGGGGGCGCTTGACTCCTGCCCCCTCCCCAACATTTGTTGCCCTGGCATAACCGGAGATCGCTCTGATATAAGTGGGCGACTCCCGGGGCCCAGCGGGACTTTAGCCTTCTGGTGGCTCTCCTTTCTGGACCCTGCCCCACAATTTGTTTGCCCTGGAGATGCATCCTGCGGTGTCCTCACGGTGCGGCATGCTCCCTGAATCTGTGCAGGGGACCGGCGCCGATCGGCTTAAGATGGCGGCTGGTGCCTTTCTTCGCGGCTCACGTCCGGGCCGGGCGGCTGTTGCAGAGATGAGACAGGGATGCCCGCATCGCATGACAGAGTTCACACCCCGTGACGTGTTGGCTGCCTTAACAGCTTTGCAGGAGACTGTTGATTGCTACGCCCGAGTCCTGGGTACAACACTGGATGCCATTGCTGTTTCGCTGCCTATGACGACCATAGTTCTACTCCGGGAGTCGGCCGATGACCTTGCTGCTGCTTCCGTGGGGGAGGTTTTGGTTCCTCGGAGGCGCCTTGGGCCGCTTGGAGCCCGGACTTCTTTGCCCGTGCTGGCCGTCTTGCTCGCTTGTATGACTGTATCCTTGGGACACATGTTCGACTGGCGGCTGGGAGTGGAGCGCTGTTTTCCTTCTTGGACTGGCCCCGCGGTTTCGCGGCCATGGCCGGACTGTTTGACTTTCTTCTCCCGGATGCTGTTCTTTTGTGTCAGCTTTTGGAAGTTCATGGGACCGGCGTTGTGGTTGCCTTATCTTTACTGTCTGTATTTGGGTCGCTTTGATTTATTATGTTTTTTTATGGCCTTGTTCCGTCCGGGCCCACCTATTCTGTTTGGACCTTCAAGATTGTGCTTCCCATTGATTATTGATAGAACTTCAGGCAGTCTTCCTACCAGACAGGGTCAGGGCTGAGGTGGCCTGCAATCTATTTGCTTTACTACTGACAGGCGGTGTGGTGGATATCTGTGATTGCTATTTCATTGTTCCTGTGCCCAGGCTTTATTGATCTTCCTTGTGGTATTGTCTCCTTTTTGGGATTTTCGTAGTGTTGAGGTGAAGGGCGGGGCCGGACGGCGCAATGAGGGTCCTCCTCCATCTCTTTCTTTTCGTTTTCCTTCTTCTCTATCTTTCTATATTTCGGGTTCTATTAGGGCGACAGGCACGCGGCTGGGAGGTAGGCCATGACCTTCTGCGGTGTGCAGGGTGGGGGGTTGCGGGCGGGGTGTAAGTTTGTGTTAGTTTCTATGGCCCTTTAGTCTTTCTTTTCCTTAGTTGTCGTCGTTGCCTGTGTCTCTTGCGGTGTGTATGGAGCTGAAGGGCGGGGTGTAGACCCGTTGTATGCTGGGGCTGTGCTTCTGCTTCTCCTGTTATGTGTATTTTATCCCCTGGGGCCCCCCCCCCTCGTATAGCTACTGTTTCAATTATCCTGATTTATACACTATCGCGGGACTGAGTGTGACTGCATGACACTTCTTTTAGCTCCTTATTTGTAAAATGAACCTTTCATATCCTTAATCGAGCTGCTGTGCCGCATCCGAATTCTGTACTATTACTGTATTATCCTGTGCTTTGAATTGTTACCACAATGCATATCGCTTACAATGTTTTGTCTTTTCTATCGGCCGGCCGTGATGGTTGTAGGCCCATCCCTGTACTGTAATTTGCTACAAATAAAGGTTCGTCAAAAAAAAAAAGATTGATAGCAGGGGCATGCGGGGAAAGAGCAAATATTAACATAGTGGTAGAGAACCCGGAGCCCTGTAAAAACTGTGGTAGCTGGAGTTTGGGAGACAGTTACATAAGCACACCCTCATCGCCTTGAATGAGTCTGGCCCCCTTAGTGAGATTGATTAGGGAAGCGGGTTGTCGCATAGCCTAAAAATAATTTCATGGAACATAGATGGATTTAAGGGGCAAACAAAGACTGAAATTATAAAATATGTTTCACGGCAGGCACACATTATTTGCCTGCAGGAAACTTGGCTATGTGACAACACCCCGGCAATCGAAGGGTGTGTCCAATCTCATAAACCCGCCAGTAAAACAAGATTTGGACTCCCATCTGGGGGGATTATGACACTTCCACAAGGAATGCGAAAAAAAGTGAAGTTGATAACTACAACTTGCAAATGGGTGCTGGTTAGTGAGTTATCCCTGCTGGTTTCTGAAAGGTTAAATGACCGTGTGATTGTGGTGAAAACTTATATACAATGGGCCTTTCAAGAGGAGTATGAAAGAGAAATGGGGCTATTTAAAGATGATATGAATTTCTTGAGTGATAAGTATGTAAATGATTTGTTGATTATCATGGACGATTTTAACCATAAACTAAATCCCCCCAAAAAAGACCCTTGGTATAAAGAAATTTTAAAAGCATAGGAGATAATTCAGCACACTTCCCCATTTGAACCATGAATAGACAACATGAATCCCAAAAGAAATTCCTAAGATCAAAGGGGCTAATTAGCCTAAATGGCAGAACAGAATCCGACCGTCCAGCAAAACAGGCATTTTTCCGCATGGAACTACGCCATGATAAAAACGTTTAAGGTAATTCAGCGTACAGAAAGCGACCATCTTCCACTGTACTGTGAATTAGCGAGGGGCCCCTAAGATATTGTGAAAGTGTCCTCCCTCAATCTATGACATGCCCAAAACGTCTGACTACAAAATTAACATATGAATATTTAGTGAAATTAGCTAGCTTTCAACAGAATTTAACCATGGAGGGAGCGCATGATCAGACGATTTCATGGTTTGAGGAAAAAATGTATCAAGTCGTACAATGCCTCAGAGCTGACCTACTAAAGAGGCAGGGAAAGCATAATAAAGATACACAAGCTAAACATAGAAAGCAAATAAGCTGGTTCAATTCTGTGTGTAGGGGGGAAAAAAGGATAATAAGGAGAGAAGAAAGATGTTTGAGGGTAAGGTATGATCAGGAGGGGTTTACTAATTTAATTAAATAAAGGAAGTAATACATTAGTGAGGTCTAAGAAGAGGAGATTTAAAGAAAAATGATGGGATAACTTATTGGAAGCAATAGAAACAAAAAATATCAAAGGTTTCTGGAAGTTGATGCAATACGCCTCGGGTCGGACCCCGCGATCCATGAGCTGTGTAGTTGATGAGGCATCTTGGGAGGAGTACTTAAGCCAATAATATATGGCAAGACATGCACCCGTAAAAAGCAAGGAAAGAGTCTCTATGGGAAGGGCAGCAAAAGAGCTAATACCTTTACTCTCAACAGAAAACGTGAAGGATACTATTAGGAAGTTAAACCTAACTCGAGCCGCTGGGCCAGATAACTTACCCGCTGTTATAATTTAAACAGAGCTAAACTGGTGGGCACATTTTTTCTCTTAGATATTTTCAGCTGTCCTAGATTCTGGAATTATCCCAAAATCGTGGTGGGGGGACTGTGATTAGGCCTCTGCACAGGAAAGAGGACAGGAAGTACCCTAAGAACTACAGACTAATTAATCTGTTAGATATTGGAGTGAAAGTGTTCTCTAAAATAATTCTTGGCAGGCTGAAAGATTAGGTTGATCTACACTTGATTGTGCCAGTGAAACAAGGAGGGTTTAAGGAGGGGCATTCAACCATTGACCATTGCTTTGCTTTATGGGCTTTAGCCCAGAAGTCCTTGGAACAGCAAGGTCGATTATACTGCTGTTTTGTTGACTTTCGTGCGGCTTTCGATCTGGTAGTCAGGGAGTGCCTTTGGGAGACGTTAAAAAGTTATAACATTCCTGAAGAACTCCTAGTAATAATCCAGGAGTTGCATAGTCAGAACTGGGCACAGGTCATTAAAGATACAATAGGGGGCCTGACATCGGAGATGTCTATTAATAATGGCCTAAGACAGGGTTGCGTATTAGCCCCGCTTCTTTTCGCAATCTTCCTTGCTGATCTACCTTCCTTTTTGAGCACTGAAAGAAGGGCAAGCTCAAAAGTACATGGGAAGCATGTGTCATGTCTACTGTATACAGACAATTTAGAAATCCTTAATCAGACAGAATTGGGTCTGCAAAAGAAGCCAAATGCATTTAATACATATTGTGCAACTAAACGTCTCACAGTGAACATTGATAAAACAAAAATCCTGTGCTTCGGGAAGAGAGATCAAAAATGCAGTTTGTTTTTGGGGCAAACGAAATTAGAAATCGTCAACCAGTATAAATATCTGGGTATATGGTTTGACAAATCTCTAAAATGGGACACGCACCTAGAGGCCCAGAAAGCTAAAGCCTTAGCCTCTGTTTGCGGGTTGAAAAATTTCAATCGTAATTATGGCGCTATGTCTCACAGACCTTTGCTGAAGGCCTACAATGCAATGATCCCCCCACAACTGCAGTATGGAGCAGAAATTCTATGCCTAGGAGGGAAAAGTAACTGGGAAAGTGAGGAAGGGAATTGCTTAAAAGCATTGATGTCATTGCCTAGCTCACCAATGATACAGGCAATTAGGTTGGAGCTAGACGTGACATCATGGAACGTCCAGGTCTAAGTGAGCTTACTTAGATTTTGGATACGGCTGGCGTCAGAAGAAGATGTGAAAGTGTCATGATGGTGTATGAAGGAGAGCCAGCAGAGTGAACTAAAGTGTGCGAAAGTAACGAGAAAGAAACTCTACTCCATCTGTGATATTTTGAAGGTGAAAATTGATCCACAGTCCTTGCATATTGATGAACCAAAAAGTGTACTCAAATCTTTAGAGAAGGACAAGTCTAGACTCATTGACATGGATTACCTGATGCAAAAAGAGTCCATGCAATTCGTGATAAATATTTGGAGGAAAGAAAACTGGTATCCCTATCTATACACCCTACCTAATCAATGGCTCAGAGTGGAATTATTAAGGGTGAGAGTTGGTATTAATCCTGCTTGATCAAATGACAAAATAAAAAGGCAACTGATGCAACCCGACGGTGGATGTACATGCAGGATAGGCATGAAATGCAATTGTTTACACATTTTAATGGATTGTCAAAAATTGTTAGCCCTGCGAAAACAGTTTTTACAACCAGTTTTCTTAAAGTATGGCACTAGGTCACATGCGCAAGTGATTGAGCTCCTTATGAACATGCATTTTCTCAATATTGCAATAGCTGTGGGAAAGTTTAGCCAGGCTGTTAAAAGGTTGTTTATGGAATAGGGAATGGAGGATTGGACTGAGTAATGATAAATAGAGATTTTGAACTGTATAATTTTAAACGTTTTAAAATAGAATTTTAGTATTTTTGGTTTACATATGTGTTATTTGAATGTGTTCATAAATTATGTATGGAATAGTTTTTAACTAAATTAAGAGTTATGCTATGAAAATGAGTTTTTTTATAATGTAATGAGATAATAAATTTGTAATCATTTGTTAGAATTTTAAACAAAATGACATGTTTTATCGTGTTTTATGCAGTTTAAAGACCAACGGTCTAAATAAACTTACTTTTTGATTGATTGATTGATTGAAGATAGAATGGTCATCATATAGATCGAAATTGAACCAGTGAGCTTTGTTTTTGGGAGTTGCCTGGGGGGGAAGAGAGGAGAGATGGGTTCCAGTAGGAGTAGGAGGGACATTTGAGGTGGCATTAAGTTTGTTACCTAGAGAGTTAATTTTGGCTGTGAAGACCTCATCACAGGTTAATAGGGATTTTGTGGTTTCTTTGGATGACTTAGCTATTTTGTTTGATTGAAGTTTGACTATTTCAAAGAGTTTGCTGGGTTTGTTCTTGGCTTTTTCCAGTTCTGATCTGAAGAATTCTTTTTTGGATATGAGGATGTTCTTGTTTTAAGTATTTCTGGCCTGATGGAGACAATTAAGTTAGGAGGCTGAGGGGTGCTGTCTCCAATTTCTTTCTGTTATGTTATGTTAAGGGGAGCTTATAAAGCGCTCTGTCACCGTGGGTTTCTGTAAGTCTGTGAGCTCTCCTTTAGCTATTGAGGGGTCCGCTGAACCAGGGGTTTTTGTTTTAGATTTGGGACCTTTTGAGCTTTAACGGGCCAGTCGAATTCTAGTGCTCTGTGAGGTCGTTGACCTTGATCGATTTGGGGGTGGGAGGGTGTAGGTTATTCTCACAGTGAGCAGTCAGTTTTTCGCGGCCAAGGTTCTTAGTGTCTCTGAGCCAGCGTTTCAGTTTAACCGGTTGTCCAGGTCTTTTCATGCGGTAGTCAGATTTTTATGTAGGTGATGGCATGGTGGTCTGACCAGTCACATGGATCTATTGAATTCAGCCTGACCGCCGATGCCTTAGTGATGATCCAATCCAACGTGGCACCTTTTGAGTGGGTTGGAAGGGTGCAGGCCTGGGTGAGTGATTGGTCAGCGAGGAAGTCTTTGAGAGCGTTGACTTGGGAGTCATTGGGGTCATTCCAGTGCAGATTAGAGTCACCGTGGAGAATGTAATTTGAGTGGGGATAGACCTTAGCGGTGATAATTTCCATGAGGAGATCATGAAGGTGCCGTTTTTACCTGGGGGGGGGTGGTAGAAGATGTGCAGTTTGCATAACTGAGTATGTGTTACAAACGGAGAGAGCAAGATATTTGCTGGTGTCCGTGGGGTCTGCATGGAGTTCTGTGACTAGGAGGTCTGAGTGGTAGATGCATGCAATGCCTACCCCTTTTTTAAAATGTCTATCCAGTCTAACGATGTTGAAATTTGGTGGGACCAGTAAATCAAGGTAAGGAGATGAGGATTCATTGAGCCAAGACTCGGTTAGGATAGCTACATCAGTTTTATGGCTTAAGATGAGGGCGGCGATGTCAGAAGCGTGTCTCGCCGCTGAATGACAGTTAAGAAGGAGGCCAGAAAGTGGAGCATCAGGACAAATATTGTGAGAAGGAGAGGATAGGGGTACTTGTGTTAAGTTGTTGCTGTTTACTCCTCTATTGCGGAGAGATGATGATCTATTGGTGTTGATTGAGACAGTGGGAATCAGGTTATTTTTCATAGTCATGAAGCAGGAGTTCTGGTTTGTATTCCTAGTTTTGGAATATTACAATCACCGAAATAAGCCATCCTTAATTTATCAAAGTTGGACAGCTAAGTCTGGATCGAATTGGAATCAACAGCCTGTAGTTTGTACTTAGATCCTTGCAGCATGTGTTTAACAAACTCAACTCATTCCTACTTGATGGAGTTCCATTTACTTTTTAGACAGTTTATAAAGAAGTTGCTCTTAGTCCTTACATTGTTGGCTTGAAACAAGTTCAACAGGAGTAGGACCATACATGGGGTCATTAATCACCTACACGTAAAACCTAAATAGAGGTGAGGGGCGTGCACATCTGTACCATTTTATTTATTTTATTTATTTTATTTATTCAAAGTTTTATATAGCGCGAACAAGATCCTTACAGATATCAGAGCGCTTCACATAGACAGGGTAGGGGCAGTAGGCGTGAACAGAGATAATGGGAGTAGTATGGTAGTCAATAACATGGTGGGATAATAGTAACATACATAAAACATATCAATATACAATCAGGTAAACAAGTAATATAAGACGGTACAAGTCATTGATCCCACTATAGAGGTGCACCTTGGGTGTGTGGATGGCTTATACCAAAGTCTTAGTGAAGCGAGAACACTGAGTGGGGGCATCTGGAGAGTGAATCAACGTGTGTCATATATTGGTAGTGACAACATCAAGTTAGAGGTAAAGTGCCAGAGGACAAGGTGAACAGTGATACAAAGCAATGCAGAGTCTCTGATACAGTACCACTCATGTTCAGGAGATCTTGGCCAGAAGGATGGTTTTCACCTCTTTCTTGAAGAGTGCAGTGGAGGAGATCAGCCTAGTTTCAGGCGGGAGCGCGTTCCAGATCCTGGGTGCCATTCCAGAGAAGGAGCGCTTGTATGTTTTCTCTTTCCGCAATCTACGCGGTTTCAGGAGTAGGTTTTTTGTACTTCTATTGGACCTCGAACCTCCTGAGATAGACAACTTTTGAGCGAGGTAGTTGGGTGCATTGTGGTGCACGGCCGCGTGTGTCATAACTGCAATTTTTAGCTGTATTCTGGCTTCAAAGGGCAGCCATTTTAGAGACTTTAAGTCTGGGGATATATGCGAATGTTTTCTTGAGCCAGTAATGAGTCTTGCTGCAGCGTTCAGGGAGGCTCTTACGGGTGCAGTTGTGGATAGCGGGAGTCCGCTGAGGGCCACAATTCCGTAGTCTATTCGAGGGATGACTAGAGATTGTACAGCAGTTTAGAAGTCTTCGGCAGGGAGGAAAGGTTTAATTTTTCTCAATGTGTTGATTTGGAAATTAGCTGCTTTTGTGGCTTTCCTAACGTGCTGCTGCATGTTGAGCTTGGCGTCGAGTGTGATGCCTAGGGATTTCGCCGAGTCCACGATGGTAGGTTGGACATTGAGTGCTGTTAGGTTATTGAGCCATGTTTGGGTGATGGAAATTTTCGCCGGGGGTGAGATGAGTAGGAACTCGGTTTTCAGAGCATTTAGTTTAATTTAATTTATCTTTCCTAAACTGAAAGTGTAGCATTCGCCTCTCGTGGATGACGGCTTGAGAATGCTCAGCTTAAGTGTGTTTTCAACATGGCTTCTAGCGCCATACCTTTGAAAGTTAACAATTTGTGTGCTGGTGTAAGAAGTATATTATTAATAAGTTGAGGTAGAAGAAATAAATCCCTCAAAGCGGGACTAGGAAAGGGAGTGTGAAAGAACAGCCGCAGCCTCCCGTTTTTTCTTACATTTTCTCTTTGTTTCCTTTCACATTGCTGAATTTTAGTAAGTTGTCCTGATCTTGCAAACTCCAATCTGTATCAAAGTTACATGCTGAAAATAAACTAACACATTTATTACTTTGTTTTGTCCAGGGTCCGGAATTAATGAATAAATATGTTGGGGAGTCTGAAAGAGCGGTGCGAGAGGTAAGTGGACAAATATTTGACTGACTCCTAGGCATTGGTTGTCTTATTGTGTGATAATTTTAAACAAACGTAAAGTGGTAGATACTGTCTAGCAATGTTGGACGGCTATATGGGATGGAGGCCCTAAGTCTGTTATAAGGAAATTACAAGAAAAGCCTCAGGAATATTACTTTTCACCCACTGTCCGTGGAGATATCAGTGCTTCGGCGATGTTCCTGTATCTGTAGATGAATGAAACCTAAAAAGAGATGAAGAGGTTTGTTAGCAGTAATATTAGTCTATTTACAGGTTGGATCTGTAACTTCTAAGTGCCAGTGATGTTTACTGGGAACGTAATGGATCTGCTTTTTTATGCTTTCACCTCTCCTAAAATCAGTGCGATTATAAAAGCATTCACTATAATATGTTTTCCTCCATGTTAGAGGCAGTTTCACAAGCCTGACTCCTCGTGCACAAACATCATTATTGTGGCATAATAAAAGTGCCACATTCGCAGTTCAGATATTTTAATTTCTAAATTGCTGTCTCTGGTACTGATTACCCAGCACCTTAAAAGCAGTAATAATGCACAACATGTGGCATGAAGATAATGTATTAAGTCCACACAACACCCAATTGCCAGTCCTAAAGAATAGTAATTACTTATGCATAGCCGTCTCTCCAGTAGCATAATGAAAGCATAGGTGCAAACAATGTTTGTCTAATGACCAGTCATACCAACTAGTGAAAGAATCATTCGGGATTTAGGTTAAAACAGGCAGGACACAACATTCTGCCCAATATTACAGTAAAGGGTGTCTGAAAGTCATTACTCGTATGTGGAATAGCCTCGAGCACCTTCCCTTTGAACTTTAAAAGCTGAAACGTCTTTATCTGAGCAGTAAGCTCTGAAGTTGAGACTCGAAGAGTGAGTTAATGTTAAAAGCAGTTTCCGCTTTAGACTCCTTTGCCATTTCAGCCTGTGGTGAGCATATATGGAAGGAACTTTCACACAGCCAGCCCGATACAGTCAAATAAGTTAAAATAAAATATTCCACCTAAGTAGCTATTGAGGGGTTTAATCTTACTCTGATTAACTTCTGAAGCTCTTTTTATTCGAACCTATTCTTCTAACAGTTGCACTTGCTTTCACACACCATAGCGCAGTGAACTAGGACTCAGTTAATCTTATTTGAAAAAAACCATTTAAAACGGGAAAACACAATTACACAGCATACAAGGATTGAAATCTTGTGGCTTGGGCCCAATAATTTACAGATGTATTGGCGAATACATTCAGCTAAGTGTCTCAAGGTAAAAAAAGGTTTTAATTTGACCCCCGAATAGACACACTGCTTTGTTCATTTCTTTTAAATGTATTGTTTTTTTCAACTGAACTAATACAACAGCCGGTAACGCCTACCAGTTTGAGTAATACACAAATTGGGTAATAGCAACCTCGCGACATGTGCATGCTCACAGTCTTACACCACCAGTGCACCCGAAATCTATAAGAAGCTATAGTACGGGCAGAACACTGCATTATCATTGCACACTTTTGTGGAGTGCCAGGTACCTTTTGGGTTGGTTTGTAAGTTTGTGCCATTGGGTGTTTCAGTACATATGCCTTGAGGGACACCATATGCCTTTGGGTTTTGCATTTTTAGTTGACTCGGCATTAGCTGCCAGTAAGCATCCCGCTGTTCTTGACAGTACATTAAGTCATGTGTTTTGGGGCAGAACCCTCCCCTCCAGTGGCTGACCACTCTTCGCTTAGCGTACTCCAAAAGCACCGCAAGGGGCATAGTGGGGGCATTGAATCCTATCATATCTTCAATTACTGTCAGCATTTTTAGATAGTAGCCACTGCGAAGTGAAGGAGGTCGGCATTTAAAGGGTGGCATGTGGAGCACCTGAAGTCCTCCTCAAGTCCCAACAGTTATCCTTCTGTAATTTCTTTAGCATCCACAATAAATTTAAATCAGCTTCAATAAAGAATATTGTTTAATAACCTAGTTCTGACAATTGTCCCATTGTCCCATTTTTTAAAGATGTCATCAATGGCAGATGTTTTCATTTAGAGACGTGTAGGGTTGAATTAAACATGGTGCTAATTTAATACTTTGTATAGGAATAACAGGAGAAAACCCATAAACCTCTATGGGATGGGTGTATCGTGTAGGCAAAAACAGTTCCCAACAGGTATTATGTAGAGACAATTTCAAAGGTGTATGCAACAAGCATTACGAAAAGATCACCTTTGAAATTGTCTCTACATAATACCTGTTGGGAGCTGTTTTTGCCTACACGATACACCCATCCCAACGAGGTTTATGGGTTTTCTCCTGTTATTCCTATACATATTAGGAGCAGCTAGCTGCGAGAGTGGTACCTCTGTGTACTTTATCTAATATACCTCAGTCAATAAGGTATTCATCTGGGTAGTACCCTCTGGCCTACACACGATGTCCAAGGAGTCCCTCACCTATTCAGAGGAATACATCCAGTCAAGACTGACCGGTCCCTCATTACTGTCGGGTCCACCACAGTCTGCGACCACCTCCACTGCCCCTAACACTTCCCGTGTCCTTTTGGATAAACTCGAAAAACTGAAGAAGAAGCAGATCAGGACGGATCTGCATGCCCGCATGCTTACGGACTACTTACGCTCAGGTGTCATCCCCTTAGGACTTCAAATTCGTAACACCCCGGCTATTTTCACACAGGACCCCAAATTTAGAACCAGCTTTAGCCATCTCGCGACGACTTGCTCTCGCCATTGGATGGTCCTTGGAATAGATACAGCCATAGAACACAGCCGACTGGAACTACAGGAAATTGAAGAACTTGAGAAACGTATCCTGGAAGACACCTCCCTCACTGATGCCAAAAGCCTCTTAGAAAAAATCTACAGTTCCATCGCCACCTTCAACACCTTTGAGGTCAATAAAAAGATCAATAAAATAGAAAAATATATTAAGAACTATAAGGTTGAGAACACATACCCCTACTTAAACGAGGAATTTTACAATACCCAACAGAACCCTCCAAGAACACAGAATTGGGGACGTTATAGAAACAATCAACGCGTCACCTTCTCTGTCTCCTCAAATAGTTCTGCAGACGAGACAGACGCTACACCCTCTGGACCACAGCCACTACTACCACCCGGTTTTTTAGGACGAGGCCGAGGACGCGGGCAACATCCACAACCGCAGAACCGCCAAACAAGGGTCAAACAATACCAACCTCCGGTACCAGGCAACCGCCAAACCCGCAATCGGTACTATCAATGGGGACAACCACAGTAATTAACAACAAGGACGCAACTACTACTGCTATGTCCATCCCCATTTTCAATTTATCAGACCACACTCTGACCCCTGAAGAGACTAGACTTCTTTCCCGTGGCCTTTCATTTGTGCCGACGGTCAGAACCAACTTCCTGGAACTGCAGTCTAACCTTCTAAAATTCTTCAGAAGAATCCGGCTAAAATATTTCTTTGCTGACAAACCAGACACCGGAGGGATGGAAATTTCCCCGTTTCGGCCACCCTCTACCTTCAACCCTCCATCCAACCAAATGTCACCTGAAATCTTGGCCTTTGAACGGCTTGTCTTAAACGAAGTAATGGATCTCAAGACTACTCTGCGCTTTATCCCCTACAATCTACCCTTGAAAGAAAAAGAAGCCCTGAACACCCTCCAAAACAACCCGGGGATAGTCATTAAGCCCGCTGACAAGGGTGGTGGGATTGTTGTCTTAAACAACACCGAATATGACAGAGAGGTTGAGCGACAACTTACCAACAACGAACATTACCGTGCTCTCTCAAAGGACCCCCTTGCAGATATTAGACAAAAGATTCTCTCTATCACTACTACAGCAAGAGACAACAACATCATTACCAAGAAAGAATTCGAGTATTTGAACAATCCACACCCTAGAACCCCGATCCTATATGTTCTCCCCAAAATTCACAAAGATGCGAGAAATCCACCTGGACGTCCGATCGTATCAGGGTGTGGTTCCATTTTGGAACCCCTTGGTAAATATCTGGACTCAGTCATTAAGGAATTTGTGCCCATCACAGACACCTATATACGTGACACCATGGATTTAATCAACACCATCGAAGATGAACCCTTCGACCTGGACAATCAAACAATGGCAAGCTTGGACATCGAGTCCCTCTACACAAACATCCCTCACCGTGAAGGGCTCGATGTAATCAAAAATCTATTGATCTCTAGACCTCAACCTTCCAAGATTCCCACCGACTTCATTATGGACCTTTTACGAGTGGCCTTACAAAATAACTACTTCATGTACAAGAATACATACTACCTTCAAATCAAGGGAGTATCAATGGGCGCTTGCTTCGCCCCCAACTTTGCTATTCTATACGTACACGCTCTGGAAAAGTCATTGATTCTTAATCCAATCAACCCCTATCGACCCCAAATCCATCTGTGGCGTCGATACATCGATGACGTTTTACTGATCTGGAATGGAACGGCCGATTCTTTACAACCCTTCATGGACTGGCTAAACTCCTCACAAGAACATCTCAAATTCACAAGTGAAACTAAACCGAATGACTTACCATTCCTTGATGTCACTATACATGCAGAAGAAGGGAAGCTCGGTACATCGCTCTTCCGCAAGCCCACAGAACGCAACACCTTGCTACACTATTCAAGCAACCATCCAAGGGGCCTACGCGATGGTCTTCCATTTGGCCAGTTCCTTCGGATCCGGCGCAATTGCAAATGGCGCAAAGACTACTTTAGGGAGGCAGACATCTTGGTCGTGAAACTGGTGAACAGAGGCTATCCACGACGTCTGGTAAAGCAAGCGAGGAAACGAGCGTGGTACAACCACCGTGAGGATTTATTAAGGCCGAACCAAAACAAAAAAACTATGAACAGGATCCCCTTTGTCTCTGTCTTCAGCCCGGATAGCAATAAGGTAGCCAAAATCATCAAAAGAAACTGGTCTGTGCTACGGTCTGATGAACAATTCCACACACCCCCTCTGTTCTCATACCAGAGAGGCAACAACATTGCCAACCACCTTGTTCGTGCCATCACTTGGCCGACTACCACTACTGAGAAACACACCATCACAGCAGCATGGGGAATGCCTCCAGTAATCGGACACTTCAAGTGCTAATCCTGCAGCGTCTGTGAGCTAACACTTAACACCAAAGAATTCGTTTACAATGGACAGACACATCAACTAACCCATCACTCAAACTGCAAGACCCAAAATGTTATTTACGCGATCCGTTGCCCCTGTGATCTCATTTACATTGGCCAGACCACCCAAATGGTCAAACAACGGATAATACAACACAAAAGCAGAATCAACTGCAAAGTACTGAGGGCTCCTTTGGTCACACACTTTATGGAAAAATCGCATACGGACACAGACCTGAGGTGGTTGGTTATTGAGAAACCCACACTCCCCCTCAGAGGTGGGAACATGTCCACTTTACTCAACAGAGCCGAATGTAAATGGATCGCAAGAGTTGACTCGGTTAACCATGGGTTAAATACCCTTGATGAATGGACCAGTACCATCTCCATCTAAACTCTACTGTCCTTCTATCCCTTGCCTCTTACCTCTCTATACCCTGAATAAGAACTGTATAGTAGATGTATATTTGATGTAATTTACACCATATACCGTGACTCTGACTTTACCACCACAGCCTACGCATTGGTTTATATCCACCCATATAGACAAATATCTTGTACCTAATCGTCCGGTTTTAAACCATAGGTCGCGAAATGTATTTTTCTATATCCTATTGCGACTTTGTAAATTGATGCTTAAAGCTATCCTTCCATCGGGCTAATTTGCCGTTACGCTTTGTAAAAATGTAGATCGGGTTAATTTGCCGTTTTGCTTTGTGTTAAAAATGCCGAGTGGATATGTAATTATATTTCTAAATTCATGCCCGCAATCTGATAAAACATGTAATCGTAATTATATCCTCTTTCCTGGGCATGCATCAATTCACCTTCCCCGTGCCCCCAGCATGCGTCGGCCATCCACGCCTCCTCCGCGTCATGCCGTCATTTTCTGTCCCGACTCCTGCCTTGATTCAGTTATTTCCTGTTAGTCCTCGTTACCCTGGTAACCTGCTTTCACGCCCCCGCCCTACCTCCAGTTACGATTGGACCCCGCCCCCTTCCCTCCGAGTAGTGGATGTTACCGTGACAACCCTGTCACACTCCCCGTACCCCGCCCACCTCCAGCGTTCAGACCCCGCCCCCAGCTCGGTACTTCCTGGTTAATACCCGGGGCTCACACGCGCCTGGTCAGTTCCCGCATTCACTGCCGGTAGCCCATACGCCAGAAGAGCCCTAAATTGCCTTCTGCCGCCCTGCGCGAGTCAGGTAAGAGCATCGCCCGCACTTTGAGTGCGCTCAATACCGGAGATTGTTTGTTCTTTCACGATACCGGCTCGTGCTGATTCCCACCTTTCCCTCCCGCAGGCGCAGCAAATCCCGTCCGCTGGTCAGATTCAAGCCACGATCAGGTAACACTACTCTCCATGGGTTTGGTCTCAGTGACAAGCCGAGCGTGTTCCTTGTCTTTATTCCATCCCTTGTTCCCTTGCAGCATCCGACCATTGAATGAATATCCGGAGTCCCTCTAGCCTCGCTTGCCTGCCTGGCTAAACTGTGAGTTTCTGCCCACTTAGCATTTGTGCCACCCTTCCACTAACCGGCGGATATAATTTTGGTTAACTCTAGACAAACCCACCAGCCTCTCCATGTTAACCACCCCCAACATTCACTCCTGCTATCCCCGTTCCGGCCACCACCCCAGCCACACCTTATACACATTAAACCTTTAATGTTAATTTTATTCATTACCCGCTCACCGATTCACCCCCAGTTCTGACCCAAGCCATGCTCCCCCGCTCAAAATTGCCCTTCTTTGCCCACAGCACTGTGTCCATCGACAACTCTGTCCTGATGACGATCCCGACTAAAGGGGATCGAAACGCCGTCGACTGTACAGCTTGATTTATACGACGCATATCACGTTCTGTGCTCCTGTAGAAATAATTGTTTTCCAAGTGACTGTAACTTGTTTTTCGGAGCCTCTAATTGATGTACATACTTTGCTCAATGCGTCGCCAATGCTGTTGTTTTTAAGCACTTGCACATTCACTTCACTAATTGTATATAGCACCTTGCACCAAGTGTCACTGGGTTGTCACAAGATCCGGTCTGTACAGTGCTGTTTAAACTGTATTTGCATATGAAAGACTTTCCCCTTTTGCTTCTTGGTAAATAATACTACCTCTTCTAAAAATCAATTGACTCCTTGTTTCTGATCTTTTCGTAATGCTTGTTGCATACACCTTTGAAATTGTCTCTACATAATACCTGTTGGGAACTGTTTTTGCCTACACAATTTAATACTTTGGCATCTTAATTGGGCAATTCTTCAATCTTATAGGACAGCAAAAGTAGTACAGGTAGTTCATTACACATAAACTGTTGCCAAATGACCACCTATTAACAAGGCAATAAGGCTGTTACCTACCTATTGATAATCCTGATGTCAGTTAAATCAGTAGACCTGTCCAAATTCAGGGACAAATGGACATTCCATTTGAAAGGGGTTTTATCTGGGAAAGATGCAAACAGTTATTGGATGATGAGTGCAGTGGAGTGTCTGAATACAAAAAAGAAAGGTTTTATGGAAGGAAGTCTGGGCTTCAATTTTTATTACAGTCACTCGCACGAGATACACAACTCAAAAGGTTCAAGCTAAGATGAATAATGATCTATCCTAGGCATGCCCAATATGAAACACAACTTAATAGACAACATCCATGTGGTGTGGAGGCTTTTTGCAGTACTTTGCCACTTGGTACTAGTTATATGCAAAATAATAGAACGGACAAAGTGGAAATCACTGTGTACATAGAAGGTATATTTCCATTGACTACTAACCAGGATGAAAGGTTAGAAACATATCTATAGGTTTTAAGATTCTGCTTTACAGTGGGTAAACACTTTAGAGCAGTGCCCGGGAAACATCCAGAGACTCTTCCTGATCGTTCTGGCCAAACGATCTGCACAAATGGGCCAGTACAGAACCGTCTATTTAGGGTAAGCACTGGAAATATATACAGACAAAACACTGAGAAGTACTGGTGGAATGCTGTATCAGAAAATGAATAAACCGGCTCCCTTAATAGGGGAAATTACTGACTCAGGGAGTGAATATAAATGCCATATTTATCAAGAATGACCACTGGGATTGCAATACCCTTACCAGAGGTGTACTGGGAGCATATTACAAATATTTCTCCAGACCCTCCTAGGTATATAAAAATGCATATCAATTGAAAACTAGATGTATAATCTGTCTGCAAAGTAAACGTTTTCGGCCATCTCACCTTCCTCATGATGTATTTTGTGTGGTCATAAGCAGTGCGCTGCAGGGGCGCAAGTTATAGTTAGCTCAGCTAACTATAACTGCTGAATTTCTCTGGTTTTGTACAAGTGAAATATCAGCCTAATTATAACATCCCTGTAACATTTTATTTTTTCAGTGAATTTCTATGGTTTTTCAAATTCTATTTCCCATCTATAACGTCCATGTAACCTTGGATTTTTTTATTGAATTTTTAAGGTTTTAAAATTATATTTTCCATCTAAAATGGCTCTATAAGGGGTATTTTTATAAGCTTGTATTTTCTTCAGTGAATTAATAAGCTTTGTTTTTTAAACTTATTTTGTTTTTCTTTTTTTGCGACAACATCGCGATCCCCACGGACACGCCGCAAAACCGGAAAACAAAAGCAGACATGTAATGACCACTAACACATCCAAAAATAATATGTGAAAAAAAATTCATTCTGAACATTGCCCTTCACATTTTACTATGTACATACTTCGTTCAAAACATGTTTAAACTCATATTTTTCTACTAAGTTTCTTCAAAAAACATCTTTTTAGACCTATTTTTCATTTACGCGGTTATTCGGGACGCCGCAATGGCGTCGTTAAACGTGACGATCGCATCTATTCCATAAAGTGAAAACACACATATGCACACATATTGAGGTATTTTACACACTAGGGGTTTATT
Organism: Lissotriton helveticus; assembly: GCF_964261635.1. NCBI lineage: Eukaryota > Metazoa > Chordata > Amphibia > Caudata > Salamandridae > Lissotriton > Lissotriton helveticus. The sequence continues at coordinate 1,902,144,206 of NC_136059.1, read as the reverse complement.
ACTGTACACTTCAAACTCGTGTTTTTTTCTAGTGTATTACTAGAGAAACCATCTCTAAAACCTATTTTCAATTTTCACTGTGACTCCGGAGACCGCCACGTTGCAAATGCGTAAAACAAAAGCAGACATTCAATGGCCACCAACACATCCAAAAATAATATGTAAAAAAATACATTCTGAACATTGCACTACACATATTACTATATACATACTTCTTCCAAAGCATGTTTAAACTCATATTTTTGTACTAAGTTGTTGCGAGGATTCTGCATATATACAGAACTATGCACAGGAAAACAGGACCTCAGTGAATAGGGGTGTAACAACCTACCACATTTGTACCCAAAATCCCAAACCGACTAGCTATTGTGTCTCATTCGTTCTTTGTCTACAGTGAAGCTACCAATGATTAGAGAACCCAGAACACGTCACTCTATCTTGGGAATCGCGGGAGCCAGACACTCTTTCACTCACTCACTCGTACTTGTCCACAATGCGAGTAATCTGAGACGCGGTATAGTTTAAAATGTTTTTTTCAACTAATGCGTTCTATGGAGCAGTACACGTGCCAATACTAGCAGCAAAATGCATAAACACAATATAGTCTGCATTGTTACAATACCATAGAATACAAACAGGGATATCATTTTATAAAAATCAGTGGAAAAGGACATAACAAACTAACCACCCTTCCCTTGGTAAGAGATAGTTTATTATTAAAAAAAAGACCTCTGGGCTTTGTCAGCAGACCCCCATACCTCAAGGCCTGGATGCAATGTTCACATCTTAGGACAAGAACAACTATTCTCTTCAGAAGGGTGTCTTTCCAAGTGTGTCAAAACATGTTGCGCTTGCAATATTAAAGCACACGATTTCCAGTAGTGCAGCTGTGTGTAGCATTTTATGTCTAGGTTCGAGGGACTTACCAGAACGGAATAACAAGGGGCATTGTTGTTTAACCTTGATCATCGTGTGAAGACTAAACCTCAGAGCACAGCAGAGTACGTGTAAGGTACACAGTTCTCATGTGAAAGGGGCACAAGCAGGGTCTTGCGAAATATATGCATGCAGTGTTGTGCGCAAAAGCAGCCTCATGGCAGCGAAGCTCATGCTAAATTAGCAAATGTCTACAATGGACCCTATAAGCCATAGTACAAAGTTTCTTTAAAAAATATCTTTCAGACCAATTTTCAGTTTTCGCTGTTATTCGGGATGCTGCGATGATTTCATTAACCGCGACGATCGCGCCTTTTTCATAACATAGAAAATACATATTTAAACACACATACTATAGTATTTGACACACTAGGGTTTCTTACAGTATTCTCTAAACTCATGTTTTTCTAGAGAGTTTCTATAAAAACCATCTTTAAAACCCATTTTATATTTTCTCTGTGACCCCGTATATCACGATGACGTTGTTAATCGTAATCTCGCCGGACACGTCACGGAAACGGAAAACAAAAGCTGGAATTCAATAGCCACCACCACATTCAAATAATTATACCTATATAATTAACTCTAACCATCACAATAGATAACTCACTATCTAAGTACCTCTATAGAAACATTTATCAGAATCTCAATATCTCTATAATAATGAGTATTAATGATTCACTGATATATTTTTTATCTTAACACCAATATTCTCGACGACGTTGATAGTTGCGATAACCCTGCAACGGTTCATGGAGGACTGCGTTGGCAGTCGCGGCGGTGTCGCGAATATCACACGCAATAAAAAAATCTATTTTGGACACATAACTTGTATCACTAACCCCCCCCATTTCTCAACCATGGGGTCAAGAATATCTCCACCCTGACCCCTTATATGGGCTTTCACACACATTTTCATCCCCAGGAACCGTTCCAGATAGATAAAATGGCGGCTGTAACATTCTGTTCAGGGTGCAGCCAGCCAATCAGAGCATTCCTGTTGGAGTGTGCAACCACGATTCATTGCGAAACCTCCACAAAATATCTATGGCCAGAGATATCACCATCAGTTTAAACCTAAATTCTCAAGAACTACTCAGATTTACACCAGATAAGCAAAAGGCGCTTCCTTGAACCGACCTCTACCTCCCTGGCAAATTTTGATTCAGCGGTTCGGGCTGTAGGTGTGGCTGAAGGTTCCTATGTGAGTTAACAAACGCAACCTTATTTCACGCCCCGAATTCTTGGTCCCCACTGCACAGATCAGCCCCAAGCTTTCCATGACCGTAGAACCCACCGTGACACTTTTTGGGAATATTTTATGAAGATTGGTCAAATGACGCCAAAGTTATAGCCAAGTCACAAAATGCCAAAAATAATTTTCCTATGGAAACATGGTCCTAACTATAACTACTTACTGGAGACCAACAGTAGGTAATTTGAATATGATATTTATAAATAAATATATATATACTTCCTTGTCTAGTCCCTCTCCACTATGTTTTTTTTAAAATTATCTAAATAATTTCTTTTCAAATTAAAGAGGGCTTTTTGAAAATCCTCATTGACATAAGTTAGGAAACGTTAATCAATTCTTATATATTGTTTGCAAATAGAAAACAATATATAATGTGTTGTGATTGCTCAGGGATACAAAAATATGTAAGAAAATTTGAAAACAAACTGTATAAATATGTGAGAAGGGTTAACACGCACTAAAAAGTAATTGAATTTTTTTTTAAATGTTGGCACTGTGGAAATACTGTGTCAAAATGTTTAAACTACATGTCCCAGAATTCATGGGTATGTTAACAGGAAATGGAATGCAATAAAAACAGTAGCTGAAAGTAATACCACCAACCGTGACCAAGGCTGAAACGCGTCGGTGTGCAGACTGGGCTCTGTGAAATAAAACTTTGAAACTTACAAGTTCCTGAGTGCGGCGTATCCTTGTGTAAAAAAAATAAATAATATGTATATATATACATATATACATATACATATACATATATATATATATATATATATATATACACACACACGCACGCACGCACACACACACACACACACACACACACACACACACACACACACTCCTCTCTCCTCTCTCCTCTCTCCTCTCTCCTCTCTTCTCTCTTCTCTCTTCTCTCTTCATCAATATATATACACATACATACATCAGCAATTCCTGCGCGATCACCAACATCTAGAACATATCGAAATAGACAATGAACTGATGCAGGATCGGAGTACCAGCTTACACAAAACCCAAAGTGCAACTACAGCAAAGGACAGGATTCAAAAACTTACAATCCCATGAAGACTAAAACCAAGGCTACATGGTGCGAATACAGCACCATAAATGAAGAGATGATATGGGAGATTAAAACATCAATGAAATCAACTTTGCACTTTAATTACCTTATTCCCTCTTCAATTATCAAGGAGCACAGCCAATGTGTTACACCGCTCTGGACTAAGATTGAGCATTCTTCTCTTACACAAGGCATCATCCTACACTGTCTGACAATTGGTGAAGTGACACCGCTCCCAAAAAAATCAGGCGCTAAGGTGACAGATCTAAATAAACTTCATTCGGTGACAAACATCCCTTTCCTAGAGAAACCACTGGAAAAATGTGTAGACTATCAACGGTGGCAGCACATTGAACAACCGTTCAAATTGCTGGACAAGTTCCAATCAGGCTTTATTTTAATTAATGCATCGTACAATGGTAATTCATGTTCCACATGTCCTAATGTCATTATACCTACATTTAAGTGTTTCAAGTATCGATGGGTTCTATGCTTTCTATAGGAAGTCCTGGTCCAATCAGGCCTTTGACTATGTGAGAGTACCGAGACAGCAAACCTACACATCATGGACACACTGGTCAGTCACAGCAGCCACTTACAAGCTAAGCTTGAGGACCACATGTATGTAGACAACCTTCAGGTAGACTTAAAAATGTAATCCCAAAAAGATATCATCTGACTCAACGACACCCTAAGGCAATCCCAAACCTTAAGTAACCACCTCAATTTGACCCCATGAAGACAAAATTCCTACTCATCTCCACACCCCACGACTCTCCCCATACAGGAATAGATCAACTACCTAAACATTCTCAATTTTAAACGGGTCATTGCATCAACAAACTCCCTCATGATAACCCGGGAAAAGAATGTTAACATGGAGGCATACATCCCACATCCACACGCAGTGCCTGCTTCCAACTAAAACTCCTCAAGAAGGTGAAACCATTCATCCCACCAACAGACTTTAATACCACAGTGTAATCATTAGTCATATCCAGACTAGACTGTGGTAGCGCAACCGTAACAGGATTAACAAAGTTAAAAGAACTGCACCACTCAGGGTGACCCTCATTGCCATGGAAGCACTAATAGAGCCTCCCTTGTGACTCTCAACTGGCTCCCATTCAATGCCAGGATCCAGGTGAAGTGCATGCATGATACACTAATCTCTCCACCAAGATGAACCAAGGTACCTGGCATAAAAACTCATGACCTAAGTAGGCAGACGCTCCATAAGGAGTAAATTGTTTTTGCATTTATATAGCGCTTGCTACCCCTGGCGAGGTGGCAAAAGGAGCACCAGCTCCCTCCTGCTGGAGCCTCTGAGATGCACATAAAAAAAGAAAGCCTACACCCTCATTTTCACTGGATATATGATGACGATTTGGGACTCTGATCTAATCCATCGACCTCCACCTTCAAACAAGCAAGGGCAAAGTCAATAGGTCTCGCCTTTGCAAGAGTTTCTATTTTAATTTTCTCCATGCTGCAGTAATTGTGTGGATAGTAAGTGTAGATTGTTTATGTTAATAAAATAGTTTATTAATGTTTTGCTGATTATGTGATGTATGCTGGATGTTTTATCTGCCTCGGTAGACTTATTGGCTTTGCAAATGTTTTTTATCAATGTTAGCCAGCTGAAGCATTAATACCAAGCTCTACCTCAATGGCATTGGAAATCATTACTACAGATTACATAAGCTCCCTTTTTCATGTGTACAGTGAGCTATACTACATGCTTTTGTTAATCAATTTTTAGCACTGCACACAGAGGCTTGGTTCTTTCAGTAGGAGAGGGGGTCTTATTTTAGCCTTCATTCAGTACAGAAGTTGTATGTATAAGGTATTTATAGAAACCTAATTGAAAGGCAGCAGAGCTCTGTATATTGTCAAGGCAGAGCCATCACAACATATGATAGAAGTAGTTGCTGGTTTGTGGAGTATTGCTGATGTAAAAGTGTGAGTCCATGTCTGTAAATCATTCACGTCTTGCAGCATTGTGTCTGCGCAACCCGTCAGCAGACAAAACCAATTTAAAATACTAATAAAAGTAATGCAATTGTAATGCAAAGGTATAACCAAGGAGAAACAAGGTATGTTCTTTTCAGCAAACTATAGAAGACTTGCACCTTTAATTCGAACAGCAGGGGCAGTGCGGGCAGTGGAATCTCCAATGCATTGGAGAAGTTATCAAAATTGATGAAGTATCCGGACGCCATCCGGTCTATCTTAGGGAGCTCTGCAGGCTGGTTCGAATTAGAAGAAGACTTGATCTGTGGTCTATTTACGTAGAGCTTGTTCATCTCTGGGTTCCCAATTGAACTCTGCATGCCTGTACTTGTAGACTGCACAGTGGTCGCTTTTAAACAGGTAGAAGACATACTTTATTGTTGTTCATTGTTATCTCTTGTTGAAGAGAACATGCTGCTTTTGTAATTAAAGCTTCCATCTGAACCTCCGGTATGGCAGCAAGAGGAGACTGGTAGCTACCCCAGAGCCCACACGGATTACTGTTGAGAATCTGCCACATAATGTGGTTTTATCAGATCAATAGCGACAAACCCTTTGTCTCTGCTTCTGGCAAGGGGTGTACCTTCAAAAGCCAGCACAGGCACTCTGTAATATAACCCAAATTCTTTAAGTCCACAATCGTTTCTCCCCTGCTGGATCTTTGGGATCCATTCGGTTCTTGCTTGAACAACCTTCAATTCTCCAGTGGTGGTGCGTTTTACGTGAACGTTGCTTTGTTCGCCCCGAAAATCATTCAATTCCCGTAAGACAGCCAAGTGTTCATTGATGTCAAATGGTGTTTCCGCCACCACTGTGCTGGCACTATCAGGGTCTGGGACCCACATCTTAACCCCAAACAGGATCTCATAAGCATTACGACCACCCAGGGACTGTCTTGGCATATTATTTAAAGCGATCTGGTCCCCATATAGGTGATGAATCCAACTGCTTCCAGAGCCTAATACCCTTGCTGTTAAAGACTGCTTTAAGTCCCTGTTTTTCATCTCCATTACCCTGTTTCCCTCGGATGGTATGGAAATGAAAAACGTAGGGTCACTCCCAGACTTTCCATGGCCTCTTTGTGAGCCCGAGAGCTAAACGCCAGACCCTGGTTGGAATGTAATGTACCCGCTGCATATGTCCTGATAAAGTCTTGTATTCCCTTCATAACAGTTCTGGCATCAGCTGATCACTGTGGCCATACTCTCAGGAATCGAGGGCAGGAATCCACTGCCACCAAGATATATTTGGAAGCCCCATCCGATGATAGGGATCTTCAGTGGTCCAAATATACACAAGCCAACGGCTTGTTTGAATTCAAAAGACGGATCCTGAGTGGGCACGCTACTGTAGAACCTTTCATCTGCTGACAGATATCACATCTCAGGACAAGGTCCTTGGTCTGTTTGTAAAGACCCAACTACCTATAGCGTTGCTACAATAGAGAAATAGTAGCAGCCACCCCAGCATGTGCCGAAGCCAGACCCTCATGTGCAGCCAGATTTAGTCTTAGTCTCTGATCACTGCTTAGTCTTACTCTATCCCCCACTCCTTGAATCTGAGCATATGGTATGTTCCGTGCATCTAGCTTGTAGGAGTACTTGTTGCGTGAAGCATTGACGGCCACCATCATGTCTCTGTCTATTCTCAAACTTGAACGAGTTAATGCAGCAACCAGGCAGTGCGAACCATCGCTTTTGCAGCTTCATTATTCAATGAATGGCCTGCAACATGCACGCCAATGCGCTGATGACTCAGTGTATGTATAACCTGAACCAGTGGCAAGCATTCCTTCAGCTTTGCCACCTGTTCTCAAAGCAACTTATGCAACGTGTGCTTCAATGTGCAGCCTTTTGAATCCTTAAATCCATTCTGTTTCCAATAATGAAGATACTCATTCTACTCATAATATGACTGCACATAGTAATACCAATCATACACAATGAGTGTGGGGAATCAAGCATTCGTATTCTGTAGTGTCAGTACTAATGTTCTGCCAGCTGTGCCATGCAATCACTGAGTGACTGCGTGTAGGTCTTCGCAGGATGGAAGGTTCCATCAGGCATACAGCCTTTTACAATTGTGCATGCGGCTGAATAATTCAGTTTTGTCATTATGGCAGGTTGTGCAGAACCATCAGAATAAATGATGTAGTCGTTGCAATCTAGAGGTACTATTTCATTAGTTAAGGGATATTTTTGCTCCTACTGGAGAAATGCTTGTGTTTGTAATGTAGAGTCAAATAAGTAGTCTACATCTATTGCAGTGAGTGTGTTTTCCCATTCTCTCCATCTTAGATGTAGAGCTTTAGCGTTCAGAACACAAAAGTCAGGGGTCACGACAATAATTTCTTTCCCTTGAGCCAGAGCACGTTCTCTCACTGAACTGCTGTCAGAATCTTTACAGTTGATTCAAAAATGCATTTCAGGGGGCGTGGCTAGCAGCCTACGATGGTGGCCGCAGCTTAGAGAGGCTTCCGAGAAGAGGCGGCTTCCCACCATAATCCGACGTATTTATCCTGAATTTGACGGTGCCAGAAGGGGTGGACCGGACCCGGAGTGCTTGCGGCACCCAGCGCAGCGTTTTGGGGACAGCGACTGCCAGACCACAGGTCCGGAGCGCTTGACGGAGCCCGAAGAGAGGTGGGGCCTATCGTCAGCCTGCAGGCAGCGGAGTGACGGACGAACTGAGGCCGACCGGAAGTTGACTCTCAGCGGCAGTAATTGGCCGGAAGTCCCGGCTCATCGGGCGCGCTGCCCGAACATCCGTAGAATATCCCCCGAGAGCCCGGTGGCACAGGCGGGGCCCCGCGACTTCCAGCAGCAGCCGGCGTGGCCGTGAGGTCGGGCCCGGAGGTGCGGACAACGCCGCAGACCAAAGGCTCGGAGCCGCCATTTTACACGCTGGACGCACGTCACATCCCTGCAGCGGCGGCCCTTGTTGGGCGGAGGTCAGGCCGGCATCCCGGGTGTGCACACGGGGGTCCGCTGCCTTGACGAACTCACCTTTGGTGGCGGACGGGTGAGAAGCGGCCGCAAACGGCGGGGGCGGTGAAACGGACGCCCCCTCCTAATAAGACTTTGTCGTGGGCTGGAGGGACACTGGCAGCACACACGCCGAGGGGGCACCTCGTTTCAGCGGGACGCGGGGACACGATCAGGAACTTGTCCAGGCCCGCTACGCCCCGCAGGATATAGGCTCGGTGGGCAGCTTGAGTTGCAACGCGGTAGGGTGAGAAACCGCTTCAATTCCCACTTGTGTACATAACGCCCTGCCTGTCCTCGAGTGGTGATTGGGGACAGACCCAGCAGTCCGAGTCACACGAGGGGTCACTGTTTTCACTCACTGAGGACATTGCAAGTCGGCGGGTGTCCGGCCCTCCTTGGCCCGGGCACCGCTCCTCGGTGACTGGCTGCTACGCCGGTACGAACTGCATCATGGCACAAAGAGGCCCCCGACACAGCGCTACCCAGGCCAAACTGGACAAATTCGCCTATGAAAGGCAGTCTCCTCCCCGAGAGCAACGCAAGACGGCGGGGAAAACGACTGAGACCGAAGGGACAAAAAAGGCCACAATTGAGGACGTCTTGGCGGCACTGGCTCAGGTACAAGCGACAGTGGGAGCTACAGCCACTGAGGTCACCTTGATATGGGCGGACCTCCAAAAAATGTCTGAAAGGGTCAAACAGGTGGAGGTTGTCACCAAATCCCTGGTCGAAGATGTATCCGAACTACAAACGGCAATGGAGCGACTACAAACGGACAACAAACTGCTTCGAGACAAACTGGACGACCAGGAAGGTCGCTCCCGGCGCAACAACGTCCGAATTTTAGGTGTACCAGAATCGGAAGATACGGGGGCAATGGACCTCTATGTGGAGGACATAATCAAAACCAGGCTCCAGCCTAAGGGACTGTCGAATTTCTTTTCGGTGGAGCGGGCCCACAGGGTGCCGGGGGGAAAACCTAAGACAGGAGGCCCACCTCGGCCAATACTGGCAAGGCTATTCAATTTTAGGGATCGCGACGCCATCCTGCAGGCCGCAAGAGTGGCGCCGGCCATCCAGATCCAAAACTCAAGAATAGCATTCTTCCCGGACTACACGGTGGAGGTCTCTAGGAGGAGGAGGACATTTCTGGAAGTGAAAAAGACGTTGAGGGAGAAGGAACTGCCATACTCGATGCTATTTCCGGCCCGGCTGCGAGTTGTAGCGGACAAAAAAGTGTGGTTCTTCGACACCCCGGACGCTGCCCGGGACTGGCTTGAGGGATGGCGCACCGTGGACCGGCAGCAAAAAACGCACAGACAGAATCACGACCGCGGAGGGACCAGCGGGACAGGCTCACAAACATCTGGTCGAGGAGGAGCGGAGGGCTCGCCCTCAAATGGATTTGCAGGAGCCGGCGGAGAGGAATGACCCCTACTCTGAGATCGGCATCGGTGGCGGTCGCTGACCGTTGACACACCGTTTAAAAGCTGCATGTGGACTCTGGCGAGACTACCCCGGAAGCACGCAGGGATGCCGCCTGCTCGGGGAGACACTCTCCCCCCTACACGCAAGTACTCTGGTTGTGGGATGGGTAAAGCACTCTGCTCAGTTGGGGGGGCGGGCAGTTGAAAGTCCGTTAGGCAGGGATGCAGGGAGGGGGGGGTGGGGAAGGGGTTGTTTTTTTAAAGTTAGGAACACACTTGTACGGTCAAAGACGAAGGCTAGGCTTCCACATGAGTCAATACAAAGCGGGAGGAGAGGGCAGGGGCATAAAGCTCCCATGAGGACCTTCGGCACTTTCATGTGCATCTATACACCCGGCACTCGTGCCGCGTTTGCCCATCGATGCACCATGGACCCCATAGTATCCAATGGCTGGCGTTCCAATTCCTGATAGGAGTGGGGTAGATGTTGAGACACAGTGCCCCTCCTTACGCCTCATGACCTGGAACGTGAGAGGACTGGGGGACAAGGTGAAACGGGGGCTGGTACTAACTGCGCTTAAGAGACTGAAACCCACCATAGCACTACTGCAGGAAACTCATTTAACAGGGGGAGCTACCAAAGCCATGGATAGACGAGGCTACAAGATGATAGTCCACTCAGATTTCACGTCCGGCTCCAGAGGGACCGGTATCCTGATACAGAAAAACACACGATTTATCCCCCTACTTACTAAAACTGATGATCAAGGCTGTTTCGCAGCCCTGCAGGGGCAGTGGGAAGGGAAGCTTCTCAACCTAGTTTCAGTATACATTCCACCGGCATTACACTCGGTACACCTCCCTAAATTGGGTGACTTTATTCTGACTCTCCCCGAGGGGGAGGTTATCCTTGGGGGGGACTTCAACGCAATTCTGGATACACAACTTGACCGGTTTCCAACGCCAGTACCCACGGGAGGGGTCCCCCGCCTCCAACGATTCTTAACAGCCATGGGCCTGATTGATATCTGGAGGCACCTCCACCCCGGTACGAAACACTACACCTTTCATTCCGCGGTACATGGGAGTCTGTCGAGGATTGACCACTTTCTGACCCTGGGAGATGGTCTCCAACATGTAGACACAATGACAATTCACCCTCGAGGGATCTCGGACCACTCCCCACTTACTCTCACACTCTCTTCCCAGGTACGAACGCACAAACGCATATATCCCATACAGGCTACTTATCTCAAGATTCCCCAGGTCCGCAAAGCTCTTAAAAAGGCAACAACACAGTATTTCACTGAAAATGTCCACTCCGTGCGCTCCTCCGAGGTACTCTGGGAGGCATATAAAACGGTCTTGCGGGGACAAGCCATAAACACCATCACGGGTTACAAACGAGAACGTTCTCGGGAACTAGATGATCTGGACTTAACGTTGCAGGACTTGACGACGGCACACGAACAACACCCCACTCCGTCCACTCTACACGCACTGACACTGCAACAGCAGCTATATAACGATCACTTACGCGTCCACGTAAAAGGACATCTAACAGACACTCAAAATAGGATCTACGAGGTAGGCGACAAGGCGGGGAGACTACCGGCATGGCTTGACAAACGGGAGGGGAGTTCTAGGGGAATCCAACGTTTGAGGGACGAATATGGAGGGATGCATACTAACCCGGAACAAATCGTTGGACTGCTTGCGGCCCACTTTGAACGGGTGTACACCCCTGAACATATAATTACTTCTGAAATGGCCAGAGAAGTACTAGCACCGATCGGGGTCCGAACACTGTCCTCGGAGGTGTCGTGTGAGTTGGAAGCGGACATCACCGCTGAGGAAATACAACTGGCTATTCGTGCCTTGAACCCAGGTAAAGCTATGGGGCCTAACGGGATACCTTTAGAGTGGTACCAAGCAGTGCCTGAGACCCTCAGTTCACATCTGCTGGGGATGTTTAAAGAATGTCTGGAGAAGGGTTCACTCCCGCCGGACCAGAGAGCAGCGACTATAGTGGCCATCTCCAAACCAGGCAAACCACCTGAAGAATGCTCCTCATACCGCCCCATCTCGCTGCTTAATGCAGAAGCTAAAATACTTGCTAAACTCCTAGCGATGAGAATCTTGCCCCACTTATCATCTCTTATACACCCGGATCAGTCCGGATTTATGCCACACAGAAATACGGCGTTAAATCTGCGCAGACTGCACGGAGTACTGGCCAAGGCGGACTCGGTCACGTCACAAGCAGTGATATTAGCCCTTGATGCCTAAATGGCTTTTGACCTTGTGGAATGGACATACTTGTTTGAGGCGCTGTTGCGCCTGGGATTTGGGCTCCGCTTTATTGCATGGGTCAGACTGTTGTACACTGACCCGGTTGCCCGGGTGGTGGCCAATGGACATATTTCGCAGATGTTCCCATTAGGGAGGGGTACGAGACAAGGCTGTCCCCTCTCGCCATTGCTGTTCGCGATCTCGCTGGAACCCCTTGCCACTCTTATTAGAACCTCGCCCCTACTTAAGGGCATCTGCTGGAGGGAGGGTTGGGAAGACCGGCTGTCCCTGTATGCGGACGACATGCTGATATACTTAACTAATCCAGACAACGGAGTGCCAGCCCTATTACATCTCTGTGATACTCATGGCAGGATATCCGGCTATACACTTAATTGGAGCAAATCGGAATTGTATGTTCTGAAGGGGCAGGTTCCGGCCCTCGACTCGGGGTGTCCTCTGAAGATAGCGGGCTCGTCATTTAAATATTTAGGCATTCACGTTACTAGAGATCCCGCAGAGTTCATGGACAAAAATCTGAAGCCCCACTTAGATAGGCTCAAGCAAGACGTTAAATTTTGGTCGGGACTCCCGCTAACGCTCTTGGGGCGAGCTGCACTTTATAAAATGATGGCCCTGCCAAGATTTTTGTATGTCCTTGAGAACACACCTTACCCGGTAGCCCCTAAGTTCTTTCAAATGGTTGCTGCATTGGTCTCTAACCTTCTATGGGGGAACCTCCCTGCTCGCATCGCCCAATCCAAACTGCATAGGGGTTGGTTTGACGGTGGTATTGCCCTACCCAACTTAAAGTTGTATTACTGGGCAGCGCACCTTAAACCCATCAACCAATGGCTCCACACTTCACAAGCCGAGCCAGCATTCCAAGCGGACAGGGGGCAACTGGGCACTGACAGCTTGTTGGCTCCATTATATGACCACCGTAAAATTCGCGCCTTAGTGGGGCCCACTAAACTAACGGTAACACTCTGGCATACGGCGACGGCTGCTCTGGGTTGGAAAGCGAGGATCACCAGGCTGACTCCATTGTGGGACTCTCGAGTCCTCGGCCACATGAGGAACAGCAAGGGATTTTCACACTGGGACACTATAGGGATATCCACGGTGGGCGATCTTTGGGAAAGGGGTGGGTGGTGCCCTTCAGTAGACTGAGAGAATTGTATGAACTCAGCGAGAGGGAACTCTACAGATACATCCAGATACGACATGCATTGCTAGCGGCTCTGCCCACAGACACGGACTTGCCCGAGTCTTCCCCGCTGGAAGATCGCCTCCTCACTGAATTTATGGTTGAACGCGCAACATCTCTTACCTACCGCAAATTACTCAACAACTTACCAGACCCAACACTGACCTTAAAGGCGAAATGGGAGGGGGACACTAGTGAGATGGACGAGCATGAATGGAATGGGGCACTGGCGTCACCCAGGGAGGTGGGCATCTCTGCAAGACTACGACTAGTGCAACTGAAAATAATTCACAGGGTATACTATACAAGGACAATGCTACACCGTATTCACAGGATAGAACACCCTTACTGCCTTCGTGGATGCGGGGAGGAGGGTACGTTCTTTCACACCATATGGGACTGCCCCCGAATTCAGGAATATTGGAGACAGGTATTGCGAACAATCTCACAAACACTAGAAATAACACTATTGCCTGAACCGAAGAGGTGCCTTCTAAATGTATGGGAATCTACGGATCTCTCCAGACATGGGCAACTCTGGGTTACAGTAGGATTGATGGTAGCAAAGCGAGATGTCGCACAACGCTGGGGGGTGTCGGAAGTGCCGACCAAGTCACAATGGTGTTTAAATATGGATAAGGTAATGCTGACGGAAAGGGCGGTATACTCTAACCGTGCCTGCCCGGGGAAGTGGAATAAAATCTGGACAAAATGGAATATATATAGAGGGGAGATTTGCGACCCCTTGCCGGAGGATGACCAGGATGAGTCGGATGAAGAAGAGGAGGAGGGCTAGCGGAATGAGCGTTCTATGAGAGGGTGGAGACCAGGGATTAGGAGAGTGGTCTTTTTACATACTACCACGCAAGATTGACGGGCGGGGAGTACATGGAGCACGAATTTAGAGGCTTAAATACTTAAACACAAACATGACCCTCAGGGGCTGTAACGAGACTAGGGGAGAATCAGACATGAGACATCTGGGTGAGATATTTACAACCGATTAGTATTGCTCTATAAATGACCACATTATTGTTCCTAACAGTTACTTTGTTTGTTTTTGTTATAAAAAATGGAAAATCAAAAACCATTACTTTCTGAGAAACTGATGCAGGTGCCACACCTCTTTCTTGCAGCAACTGTAATGCAGTATATACTATTGAATATTCTACCAGAGATTTTATGGTGCTGTATTGAGATTTAAACCATGCTATAGCGGCCAGCCCGTTGGGTTGTAGGCATTCCGCAGTGTAACTGAATGACGCAATAAAGGTTTTTGTTTAAAAAAAAAAAAAATGCATTTCAGCTTTTGTATAGAAATGGAATTTATATGCAATCGGTACTGTGTCACCTTCATTGAACGCGACATATATGTAGCCTGATGCCCCTGCAATAAAACGGATGACCAGGTTTGTTCTGTTTTACACATGTGTGTAAATGTTTAGAAGCTATCATACCAGCTTGGACGGAACGTAATATTTCTGTGTGTTTTCTATCCAATGTATGCTTGAAAAGCCTGGACGAATTAGTTAATAGAAAGGTTTTACCCGTTCTGCATAATCAGGAATCTATGTTCTGCCAAAATGTAGCAACCCTAATATGGATTGTAACCTTTTTAGAGTTGTAGGTGGTTGGAGCAATGCTCATTTTGCTAACAAATGGGTTGCCATGATCTTGCTTTTACTTGACAGCTTGAATCACAAAAATAATACACTGAGGTGGGCAATTTTTGATTTTTTTAAATTGAATCTGTAATCCATGTGATCGAACCGCAGAATTATGCAGTCCACTCTGGTCAAATGCACCATCAGGTCATCATCTGTTAAGTATATGTCATCGACGTATGACAATTCCTGATCATCAAAGTTTTCAAATAATTCTGTGACTGGCTAAACAGCCCACTGTTTCTGAGAGCCTAGTGAAGGTGATAAAAAAATCTTCTTTATTCAGCTATTTTCTGGCAGAAAAAAACAGTTGAGATATCTAATGTTTTGTATTTTTGCCGCACTATGTTATTCATTAGTGCGGCACTGTGTGCATTTTGTACTGCAGATGTTCAAGTAGCTGTGTTCAAATGTCTGTATAATTGATCTGGTTTCATTACCATAAACAGAGGATTATTCATTGAAGATGTTCAACTTTTAATAACACCTTGATATTCAAGTTGTTCTAATGTTTCCTTAACTTGTGGTTTTGCTTCAGTTTTTATTGGGTATTGTCTTTGAGGTTGTGGGGTTGTTCTCAGCTGTATATCATGATAAGGTGACACCACGGGTCCCTGCATGCTGAGACTTCACCACGCAGCGGTCTGACATCTCGTGAGGGGTGTCCATTTCGTCACCAAGATGGACTCCTTCATTCTCTCCCACCAGGTAATGGGGTTGGATCGTCCCTTGGGGAAATTCTTGGATCTACACCTACACACACGCTAGGTACACTTAGAGTAAGGATCGTATAGTAGGAGTAGGCTCGATTATTGCCTTGTTTTATATGCCTGCATATATATACACTGCTTTAGCAACATGATGAAACTATATCTACTTTTTACGCTTTTGATGCTTGTAATCACTTTTATCTGCTTCTGACTATTATTGCAGCACATGTATTTTATACAAGAATAACATTGGTTCAATTAACTTATTGAAAACGTCCCACTGTGTATTCTCTGTATACTTCTCTGAGAATAAGTGAGCATGAGTGACTGAGAGAAAGTTCTTCACTGTTTCACGATCCCTGATGGGTCAGGGTTGTCATGTATAGTGGTTGCCAGAAACCACTCGCTCCCTGATAAGGTTGGGGGGATGACAGTGGCACTGTGAGCTAGCTGGTCTACAGGCCAACAAATCTTGCAGGGGTGTCCGGAATCAGTCTAGGCACCAAGCCCCTAGTTTAGGTTATCCAACAAATGCGCAGATCGTTTCTTCAGATGATGGAAGACGCACTCATTCAAATGTAAGGTAGAACTCTTAAGTCCAATTTGTAAAATTCTTTATTATAGCAAATATGCCAGACAACATGCACAGCCAACGCGTTTCGTTCGCCCAGCTTGAATACAGCAAATGTTCCCGGCATAGTAACACTGTTGAGCAGTGAATAAATTCTGGATGATAATGTGGTCATACCGCTATCAACCACAGCCAAAGCCTTTCTAAGTTAACCAGGTCGATCTCGCGCAATCTCTCAGCAGCTTCCTGCTGAGAATTCTTCCACAGCTCATTGTATATTCCGTACAAAAAGTGCTTTTGATGTGGGTTCCGGGGACTTAGTAAAGAATCTCTGTGATCCATGTAATCAAAAAGAAGGGACAAGTGTTGTTTCACCTGGGAGACGGTCAAGGTTTTTAGCCATTCTAGGCATAACTTCCCAACACTATATGACGTCACCACCCTGAGTATTCTGTATGTACATATCTTTGATCAGGCCTATTGATCCTAAACCCTCCAGTGTTACCCAGGAATCTAGATTAAGACCCATTGGTGTCCACAGGCCAAACCAACCAACCCTTCCAATTGGGGTCTGGTGAATTGAAAGAACCATTACGTATCATTGTATCTAGTGTGTCCTCACTGAAGTGTGTAAAGTGCTGCCAATTCTCGAAACATGAGAATGCGAGAATACGAGGTGTGTTCAAATCCTTCATTTTGGCTATATCAAGACAAGAAGTTTGCTACACTGTTTTATTCAGAAAAATCATTTGATTTTGTTTGAGGCATGATCTAAACAAGGCCTCAGTTCCCGGAACCTACCAATCTTTGGTCCCACAGACAGATGTTGTGTCTTTGGTGGTTGTTAGCATATTTTTCTTTGCAGGTTTAGTTGCAAGCCTATAATAATACGAGGCTGGGTCTGATTTGTAAAAACCTGAAAAATAAGCAAACCTTTGTGCAAATGTTTTTGAACTACCTTTCGGCAGTGTTGGGCAGACTTCCCATTGTGTGTAATTGTAAACAACGCGCGGGATATACCATCATTAGAAAATGCAGCTGAAGTATTAGAGGTGTTGATATAATTTAAGAACATTTTATACAAATAAGGAATTTGCAATAGCTCAGTAGGACCATACACATCATAGGATACTATATCCAACAGAATTCCTTCAGGAACTGGAAGTGCTGTAATATTCACCAGGGACAGGTCCCTTAATCCACGGTGTGATGATGCGTATGGGTTAAGAACCAAGTTCACTAGATGTACTGAGGAGCGTTCTGGGAGATATTTCCATTCAGAAGTAGGAAAAAGACAGTTACCAAACCAATCCAGAGAACCAGGAAAAGTAATCCAATTGTAATTTAGAGATGTATCTATGGAACAACAAAGTTTGTCTTTTTCAGCCCAATGAAGATAGCATGCAATCGAAGCTTGAAGAGAGAGGCAGTGTTGGCAGTTCAAGTTCACTTGAATCTGATGAGAAGTCGCTGTAATACACGAAGTAGCTAGACGCCGTCCGGTCTGTTCTTGGGAGCTGAGCAGGTTTCGTGGAACTGGTAGATGACTGGATCTGTGGTATGTTCACATAGACGTCGTCAATTATTCAAATTGAGATTTCTGAACTCGTTGATTTACAGTTGTAGTTGTTTCAACAGGGAGAAGTATAAGTTCATTGTTTATAGCTTCTCTTTGGAAAGTGGAATCTTCTGCCGTTATTAAAGCTTCCATGTGAACTTCTTGTACTCTAGCGAGAGGAGTACGGGGGCTAATCAGGAGCTAGTGTTGAGAATCGTCCACATAGTGTGGTTTGATCAGATCAATAGAGACAAACCTCTTGTCTTTGTGACTGGCAAGGGGCGGAAGAAGTACAGTTCTGTTACTTTCAACAGTCAGGACAGGTACAGGTGCTCTGTATGATGGCCCAAATTCTTTCTTGTCCTCTATTTCTTCTCTGACCAGGTCCCCAATCTTCAGGACCCAGGCAGGTCTTGCCGGCACAACCTTCACTTCCCCAGTGGCGGTGCGTTTTACTTGGACGTTGCTTTGTAAAGCCCGGAATTCATTGAGTTTCTATAAAACACCCAAACGTTCATGGAGGTCAAATGATGTTTCAGCCTCCACTTTGCTGACACTAACGAGGTCTGGTACCCACATTCACACACCAAACAGGAGTTCATAAGGAGTTGGACCCCTGGGGATTTTCTTGGCATGTTGTTAAGTACCCTCTGGACCCCATATAAGTGATTGACCCAACTGCCACCGAGCCTAATAACCTAGTTATTATAATGTTTGCATACAGAGCACCATCTTTCCCCGTTTCTCCTTCTTTGGCAATCTCAAGGAGCCATGTGTTTGGGGCGGCCCTTTATGAAGCAGACATCTGGGGCAACTGCAACTTTGGAGACTATGGTAATAGCAGAGGACAGCTTTCACAAATCATTGTTATTAATTCCCTCGAGCACCCCCACACTTCCCAATTGTATTGATCTAAATTTGAGATCTATCTCTGATATTTCAGCATTGAGACTGATTCAATATTGGCTAAGGGTGTGGATGACTGAAGAACTAGACCCCCATGGGGAATGGCTCCAAGGCCTATTGAAGGGTTTGTGTGCTTGTAGGATTTCTTGGTGTGCCTATATAAAGACTTGGTTATACAAGCTGGGCTTAGGGAGCTTTTGGTCAAGCCCCCAAGACTTGCCAGGCAATCCCATTGAGAAGTTGAAAGTGACCCATTTGGCCCATGTCGTGGGAGAGAAAATGTCCAAGACCCTTTTAGGCAGTCTGACACATGGTTTCCTCTAATTTAAATATGGCTTTGAGTTTGAAATATACTTAGATATGGTCAAAAATCCATTTACACAAGCACTTTTTAAGTTCCAAATTGGAACATTACCGACAGCTTCCTTTACCTGCCCTTGAAAGAAGGGGTTAGGTACATCAAATATGTGACCCATGGGATGTGAGGTTTTAGAGTCTATTGAACATGTTTTATTCTTTTGCACGGCTTACACAAAGCAACGTATACATTGGATTAGACCACTGTGCAAAATGATAGGCTTCAATGACTGCACAACAGCATTGAGGTTATGCTGAACAGACGAGTAGACAAGTCGTTTTTTCAATTGATAAATTTCTCACTGCCATATGGTATCTGAGGACCTAGAAAACTCGTGTTGAAGAAAGGTCATCAGGGACATTTTACATTTCTCATATCTTTGTCAAGAGAGCTGCAATCTATTTTTATTTGTTTTTTAACTACCTGTATTTTTATATGTGTGTGTGTATATATATATATATATATATGTCCACCACACTTCCTTTTACGAAAGCAAAGGGTCGCACCACAGCAAAATCCTTCGTAAAGTTTCAGAGTTTATTTCCAAAAACAAACAAACACACCAACGCGTTTTTCGTTCTACCTTAGAACTTGATCACGGTACCACCCCCTTGGTACTTCCTGTTTTTAAGAAATCATGATGTCATGAGATTTTGTTTCTGGGGCATTGTGGTTAATGTAGTCAAAATTAATTGTACAAATCAAACCAAATAAAAACAAATTCATCATGATCCCAAAACATGATCTTATGTATCACAATCAAATCAAATTAATGAAAAAGTATAATAATTCACATGATTTAAACCTAATCAAACATAAATGAGAGGTCAATATTAATTCATTTGTAGCGGGTTGCTCGCCCGCGGGACAACGCATAGCCGAAAAGCAGCGCCAGGACCGCGAATTGAGCGGAAAGTGAAAAAGAAAAAAAAAATATATATATATATATATATATCTCCAAACGATCGCCACAAACGGTCAAAGAAATGATGTCCAGGCCACTTAATCCTTGTCAGCGTGTTTTTAATTCATAAACCCCCAGTTAATGTAACTGGGCGTTTATGAATTAAAAACACGCTGACAAGAATTAAGTGGCCTGGACATCGCTTCTTTGACCGTTTGTGACGATCGTTTGGATTTTTGGAAGTTGCGATCCTGCCTGGGCCCGCCACTGTGAGAGGCCGGGGTTTCTGTGCGAACTTGACGGTGTGAAAAAAAAAATATATATATAAATATATGTATTTGCTGTTATTCTGTTTCATCTATATATGATTTTATATTGGTACCTTTTATGTTTTTTTATGTACCAAAATAAAGTAATGAATGAATCAACCGCCATCCCACCCCACATAGTTGCGGTATAATGCCGGAGCTAGTGCTAAAGCTTACTACCTGGCGTATGAGTGTTTAATTGATTCTGGAATGAGGTCAGAGAAAGGCAGTAAAACTACAGTTTCTTCTTTTGGGCAACCTTACGAAGTCCGGTGGACAATCTTTTTCAGCCAGAAAGATGTCATAACCCTGAGTGAGTTCCTCCCCAAAGAGGACATTAATAAACCTGGGAACACCCCCTTCCAACTGTAGCTGTGCTTCGTATAACTGACGCGGGACACTTATCCTGGTATCAGGTGTTTCCACTGTGGTATACTCACTCAGCGCTACTCCCACCAGACAATCCATAAGGCTCTGGCGAACTATTGTGACTTCTGCTTGGTTGTCCAGCATTGTCAATGCACATTCCCCGTTCAAAATTTGAGGCATGCCTAACTTTTAGTCTGGCTACCTTCTTCTTTTTAAATTGAGGTTTTGATATTTTAGCTTTGTCTTCCTGTTTTATTATGAATCCAAATGAGCATAGTGAGTCCTTTCTTTGTTTCATCTATTCTTCTGATCTCCGCTCTGAACCTCCCCCTCTCTCCGAGCGTCTGGCGGATGTATCCTGAAAGGAACGAGAGGAACATGTATCAGTATCCTGATAACTGTCAGAGGTTCAACATTATCACGGTTACGCAAGTAGTAATGTTTTTCAGTAGATTCCTGTGTAGAAGACACACCCTGTGATTTTGTTTTTTCATTATTTTCTTACTGTCCCACTTCTTTGTGGAAGAGTCGGGTGCTTACTTAAAGTTATCCATTTCAGAATTACTCTTTACCATTGGTTTTCCTGGTCTGGCTCCCAAATTATCTCTACCCAGCCTAGCATACGTTTCTTCGATAATTTTAGGCAATTTGCATTACAATTTTGAAGGAGACAGATCCCTTGGTGTATAGCTAATGCGGCTGCTTCCCCTTTTGTGTTACTAAACATTATGGTATATACTGTGGCAAAATTGCCAATCAGTTTAATCCCTACATCCAGGGCCGGTTCCGACCGTGTTCATTCTGTACCTGTTTTAGGACCTCAGGTAAAACCGCTAGAGAAAGGGTACCATGTGTTTTGGTATATACTGCAGCAAAGACTGCATCCCAAGTGGCATAGTCTTCTACCGGGGGAGCCATCCCAATTGGTAAGTAGATTGTTAATATGCTATGCTTTTCCTGCAGGCTCATATGGAGAAATACTGCTTCAAGCTGGTTTGGTTTTTTTTGCGATGCCAAATGGAATTTCTTCCCTTGTGGATGGGAGTTTTTCCCATTACTGCATTCAGTGTTTGAGGACTAATGCCTGGTGTAGCTAACTGTGGTGCTACGACTTGAACAGGCCGTGCAGGAGCAAGTGTTAATGTTCGCATTACAAATTGTGTCAATCCTCTGTATATTGTTACTAGATTATTATATAATCCCCGTATCTGGCCTGCGGTCAGACGATCACTATTGGGATGCCCTGGGTATCCAGCTAGGACTGGCCATGTTGCCCTTCTTTGCTGAGGGGGCCCATTCTCACGTTTTATAAACTATGAAGAAGGGCGCCTTTAAACCAATTGGTCTGTTCCTAGTAAGTTACAGGAATATCCACCACCTCCTAAGGAGTGTATTTGTCTGGTATTTCACCTACTTCATATTTGTGAAATAGCTGTGTAGCATCATCTGCAGCAGGGAATTTGACCCATGAGTAAAATGCCTCCGTCCTAAATGCTTCTTATGCCTCTACCACAAAAGTAACATCCTCACTGCCTAATGTGAGGCCTTGTTGAAGTAATTTTTGTGGGACTGCATGTCTGCAGTTCTCGGAAATATTCTGTTCGATGTTTTGTAAGAAATGTATTACAGATTTCAGCTAACACAGCGGGAACAATGTCCTTTCAAGCTTGAATTTACCAGCGGCCATTACACAGGATGTACCTACTCAGCCGAGGAGGATGTTTCCTACCACCACGGACGTCCCTGGTTCTAAAAAGTGTATAGGGATCTCTGAGGAAGCACAATTCAACTTCTCAGTTGATCCATACAAAATAAGAAATCAACCAACGTTGGCGGCGCCATGTTGTGTAGGTCCCACTAATCAGTGGGAACTGCGCGTTTGCAGACGACATAAAGCTAGGATGGTGCCATACTGATTCCATGTACCCCTGTAGGATATGTTGTCCCTTTGGACCAGATAGCGCGCAGTGCCACCGTTAGCCCCCCTAAACCTGAACAGGGAGAGAACAGTTCTGGCAACCCCTGAACATGACAACTCTTTTCCCTCAGGAACCATATTGTTTTTTTTACTCAGAGAAATATACAAAGAATACATGTAGGGGCGTTTTCAATATTTATTGAACCGTGGTGATTCTTGTATAAACAAGCATTGGAAATGCAATAGGTCTCGCATTAGAAAAGTTGTAGTTATTGGTCTTGTAAATGACATTTTTTATTTATTTGTTTGTTTTTAAAATTGCTAAATTGATGGCTTTGTCATTTACAATGCCAATAGTTATAACTTTCGCGAATGTGACACCTATAGCATTTGGAATGCAACATATTTTGTATTTACGTCACTTAGATGGCAGCTCTGGTCGTTAGGCCACATCTATAGAGAGCAGGAGAGTGCAGCAGGGGAGAGAAGCACAGCAATGCAATAGGTCTCGCATTAGGAAAGTTTGAGCTATTGGTATTGTAAAGGACACATTTTTTATTTATGTGCTTGTTTTGAAAATAGCGAAATTAATAGCTTTGTTATTTACAATGCCAATAGTTTTATCTTTCGCAAATGTGACACCTATTGTATGTATTTCGATTTATATAGCGCACGAATCACCCAGGGGTCTCAAGGCGCTTGCTTAGGGAACCCGTCCTGGTATTCCCCTGTGAGATACCCCGGCAGGGTATTCACAAGGTGAAAGCCAGGCATCCCGCCGCGAGGGGCCGTAGTGAGGGTGAGGGGTTGAGGGTGAGTGAGGGTGAGGGGTTGAGGGTGAGTGAGGGTGAGGGGTTGAGGGTGAGTGAGGGTGAGGGTGAGTGAGGGTGAGGGGTTGAGGGTGAGGGGTTGAGGGTGAGTGAGGGTGAGGGTGAGTGAGGGTGAGGGTGAGTGAGGGTGAGGGTGAGGGGGTGAGGGTGAGGGGGTGAGGGTGAGTGAGGGTGAGGGGTTGAGGGTGAGTGAGAGTGAGGGTGAGTGAGGGTGAGGGTGAGGGTGGGTGAGGGTGAGGGTGAGTGAGGGTGAGGGTGGGGGTGAGTGAGGGGTTGAGGGTGAGTGAGGGGTTGAGGGTGAGGGGTTGATGGTGAGTGAGGGGTTGAGGGTGAGTGAGGGTGAGGGGTTGAGGGTGAGTGAGGGTGAGGGGTTGAGGGTGAGTGAGGGTGAGGGTGAGTGAGGGTGAGTGAGGGTGAGTGAGGGTGAGGGTGAGTGAGGGTGAGGGTGAGGGTGAGTGAGGGTGAGGGGTTGAGGGTGAGGGGTTGAGGGTGAGTGAGGGTGAGGGGTTGAGGGTGAGGGTGAGTGAGGGTGAGGGGTTGAGGGTGAGTGAGGGTGAGTGAGGGGTTGAGGGTGAGGGGTTGAGGGTGAGGGGTTGAGGGTGAGGGGTTGAGGGTGAGGGTGAGTGAGGGTGAGGGTGAGGGGTTGAGGGTGAGTGAGGGTGAGGGGTTGAGGGTGAGTGAGGGTGAGGGGTTGAGGGTAAGTGAGGGTGAGGGGTTGAGGGTGAGTGAGGGTGAGTGAGGGTGAGGGGTTGAGGGTGAGTGAGGGTGAGGGAGTGAGGGTGAGTGAGGGGTTGAGGGTGAGTGAGGGTGAGGGGTTGAGGGTGAGTGAGGGTGAGGGTGGGTGAGGGTGAGTGAGGGTGGGTGAGGGTGAGTGAGGGTGGGTGAGGGTGAGTGAGGGTGAGTGAGGGTGAGGGGTTGAGGGTGAGTGAGGGTGAGGGGTTGCGGGTGAGTGAGGGTGAGGGTGAGTGAGGGTGAGTGAGGGGTTGAGGGTGAGGGGTTGAGGGTGAGGGGTTGAGGGTGAGTGAGGGGTTGAGGGTGAGTGAGGGTGAGTGAGGGTGAGGGGTTGAGGGTGAGTGAGGGTGAGGGGTTGAGGGTGAGTGAGGGTGAGGGGTTGAGGGTGAGTGAGGGTGAGGGTGGGTGAGGGTGAGTGAGGGTGGGTGAGGGTGAGGGTGGGTGAGGGTGGGTGAGGGTGAGTGAGGGTGAGTGAGGGTGAGTGAGGGTGAGGGTTGAGGGTGAGTGAGGGTGAGGGGTTGAGGGTGAGTGAGGGGTTGAGGGTGAGTGAGGGTGAGGGTGGGTGAGGGTGAGTGAGGGTGAGGGGTTGAGGGTGAGTGAGGGTGAGTGAGAGTGAGGGTGAGTGAGGGGTTGAGGGTGGGTGAGGGTGAGGGGTTGAGGGTGAGGGTGAGGGTGAGTGAGGGTGAGGGTGAGTGAGGGTGAGGGTTGAGGGTGAGTGAGGGTGAGGGGTTGAGGGTGAGTGAGGGTGAGGGTGAGTGAGGGTGGGTGAGGGTGAGGGTGAGTGAGGGTGAGGGTGAGTGAGGGTGAGGGTGTGTGAGGGTGAGTGAGGGTGAGGGTGAGTGAGGGGTTGAGGGTGAGTGAGGGTGAGTGAGGGTGAGGGGTTGAGGGTGAGTGAGGGGTTGAGGGTGAGTGAGGGGTTGAGGGTGAGTGAGGGTGAGTGAGGGTGAGTGAGGTTGAGGGTGAGTGAGGGTGAGGGGTTGAGGGTGAGTGAGGGTGGGGGTTGAGGGTGAGTGAGGGTGAGGGGTTGAGGGTGAGTGAGGGTGAGGGGTTGAGGGTGAGTGAGGGTGAGGGGTTGAGGGTGAGTGAGGGGTTGAGGGTGAGTGAGGGTGAGGGGTTGAGGGTGAGTGAGGGTGAGGGTGAGTGAGGGTGAGTGAGGGTGAGGGTGATGGAGGGTGAGTGAGGGTGGGTGAGGGTGAGTGAGGGTGAGGGGTTGAGGGTGAGTGAGGGTGAGGGGTTGCGGGTGAGTGAGGGTGAGGGTGAGTGAGGGTGAGTGAGGGGTTGAGGGTGAGGGGTTGAGGGTGAGGGGTTGAGGGTGAGTGAGGGTGAGGGGTTGAGGGTGAGTGAGGGGTTGAGGGTGAGTGAGGGTCAGGGGTTGAGGGTGAGTGAGGGTGAGGGGTTGAGGGTGAGTGAGGGTGAGGGTGAGTGAGGGTGGGTGAGTGAGTGAGGGTGAGTGAGGGTGAGTGAGGGTGAGTGAGGGTGAGTGAGGGTGAGGGTGAGTGAGGGTGAGTTAGGGTGAGGGGTTGAGGGTGAGTGAGGGTGAGTGAGGGTGAGGGGTTGAGGGTGAGTGAGGGTGAGGGTGAGGGGTTGAGGGTGAGTGAGGGTGAGTGAGAGTGAGGGTGAGTGAGGGGTTGAGGGTGAGGGGTTGAGGGTGGGTGAGGGTGAGGGGTTGAGGGTGAGGGTGAGTGAGGGTGAGGGTGAGTGAGGGTGAGGGTTGAGGGTGAGTGAGGGTGAGGGGTTGAGGGTGAGTGAGGGTGAGGGGTTGAGGGTGAGTGAGGGTGAGGGGTTGAGGGTGAGTGAGAGTGAGGGTGAGTGAGGGGTTGAGGGTGAGGGGTTGAGGGTGGGTGAGGGTGAGTGAGGGTGAGGGTGAGTGAGGGTGAGGGTGGGTGAGGGTGAGTGAGGGTGAGGGTGAGTGAGGGTGAGGGGTTGAGGGTGAGGGGTTGCGGGTGAGTGAGGGTGAGGGTGAGTGAGGGTGGGTGAGGGTGAGTGAGGGTGATGAGTGAGGGTGGGTGAGGGGTTGAGGGTGAGTGAGGGTGAGTGAGGTTGAGGGTGAGTGAGGGTGAGGGTGAGTGAGGGGTTGAGGGTGAGGGGTTGAGGGTGAGTGAGGGTGAGGGGTTGAGGGTGAGTGAGGGTGAGGGGTTGAGGGTGAGTGAGGGTGAGTGGTTGAGGGTGAGTGAGGGTGAGGGTGAGTGAGGGTGAGGGTGAGTGAGGGGTTGAGGGTGAGTGAGGGTGAGTGAGAGTGAGGGTGAGTGAGGGGTTGAGGGTGAGTGAGGGGTTGAGGGTGAGTGAGGGTGAGGGGTTGAGGGTGAGTGAGGGTGAGGGGTTGAGGGTGAGTGAGGGTGAGGGTGGGTGAAGGTGAGTGAGGGTGAGGGGTTGAGGGTGAGTGAGGGTGAGTGAGGGTGAGGGGTTGAGGGTGAGTGAGGGTGAGTGAGGGTGAGTGAGGGTGAGTGAGGGTGATGGGTTGAGGGTGAGTGAGGGTGAGGGGTTGAGGGTGAGTGAGGGTGAGGGGTTGAGGGTGAGTGAGGGTGAGGGGTTGAGGGTGAGTGAGGGGTTGAGGGTGAGTGAGGGGTCGAGGGTGAGTGAGGGTGAGGGGTTGAGGGTGAGTGAGAGTGAGGGGTTGAGGGTGAGTGAGGGTGAGGGTGAGGGGTTGAGGGTGAGTGAGGGTGAGTGAGAGTGAGGGTGAGTGAGGGGTTGAGGGTGATGGGTTGAGGGTGAGTGAGGGTGAGGGGTTGAGGGTGAGTGAGGGTGAGGGTGAGGGGTTGAGGGCGAGTGAGGGGTTGAGGGTGAGTGAGGGTGAGGGGTTGAGGGTGAGTGAGGGTGAGGGGTTGAGGGTGGGTGAGTGAGGGTGAGGGTGAGGGAGGGTGAGTGAGGGTGAGTGAGGGTGGGTGAGGGTGAGGGAGGGTGAGGGAGGGTGAGGGTGAGTGAGGGTGAGGGGTTGAGGGTGAGTGAGGGGTTGAGGGTGAGTGAGGGTGAGGGGTTGAGGGTGGGTGAGGGTGAGGGGTGGAGGGTGAGTGAGGGTGAGTGAGTGAGGGTGAGAGGTTGAGGGTGAGGGGTTGAGGGTGAGTGAGAGAGAGGGTGAGTCAGGGGTTGAGGGTGAGGGGTTGAGGGTGAGTGAGGGTGAGGGTGAGGGGTTGAGGGTGAGTGAGGGTGAGGGTGAGGGGTTGAGGGTGGGTGAGGGGTTGAGGCTGAGTGAGGGTGAGGGGTTGAGGGTGAGTGATGGTGAGTGAGGGTGAGTGAGGGTGAGGGGTTGAGGGTGAGGGGTTGAGGGTGAGTGAGGGTGAGGGTGAGTGAGGGTGAGGGTGAGTGAGGGTGAGTGAGGGTGAGGGTGAGTGAGGGTGAGGGGTTGAGGGTGAGTGAGGGTGAGGGGTTGAGGGTGAGGGGTTGAGGGTGAGTGAGGGTGAGGGTGAGAGATGAGACGGTCTTTGAGGCGCCTCTGCTGTATTTGCATTTGGTAAAACAGCCTTAATGATGTGTTGAGAGGCGCCCCCCTGCCATTGTTGCAGGCCGCCGTGTGGGGGCCTGCTAAGTGTACGGGGAGGGGGCAGCAAGCACAATTTATGGTGTCTAAAGCGACCCTTTCCTGAGAGACAGCCCTGGAGACAGAGGATGTTTATTTCAAGGAAGTCCAGCGGCCTTCGCGTCTGGGCAGCATTTAGTAAAAAAACAAAAAAAAAAGTACAAATATTTAGAAGCATTTACATATGCATTTAATCCATCGTGCAAGTCTGTCATTGCACGCGGGTGGAATGTTTGTCTACTTGCTGTTTATTTTTGGCATCAACAGATGCAGGGAGGGTGACGCTCTGTGAAGGAGTGCAGCGTGGGACCCGTGGTGTACGTGGCTGTTAAGTAATGTTTTGGCTGAGATAACATTGCAAAGGCTGACGCATGGATGGTTCAAAACAGGCGCAATAACAAAACATGAATAGTGCGCATATAGTAGTTACTGCAACAAAACCTACAAAACCGCATAAAACCTAATAAAAAAAAAGAAAAAAGAGACAGGCTGTTATAAACAATGGAATTTACACACGTGCTTGTTGGTGATGTATTCGCCTACATCACTTATAAAACAAGACGGATTGAAGGCAGAGAAGGGGGGGAGGAGAAATGCGACATGGCGGGCAGGGGAGGGGGCGGAGTGGGGAGAGGGTGTTAAGCAGCAGGGGCCTTTGAAGTGAAGCTAAGCTTCACTTCAAAGGTGTGGGAGGAGTGCGGCTGGGGGAACAGACGGCGATTTGGTGATGTGCACGCGCATTTTAGGTCAATGCGCAAGCGCATTGACCTAAAAGCCACGGGCACAGCACCAAATCGCCGCAGTTAGGTAAACTTTGTTTAAAGCCCTATAGTCTCGCTCTGCTCAATGCGCATGCGCATTGACAGGCGAGACCTAAAAATATGGGCTGTGATGATTTAGACAGAGGCAGACAAAGGTTATAATGAGTGTCAGCACGGTGAATAAAACAAAGAGTTCCACTATCTTGTTGCAACAGATTATATATGCATTCATTTAAAAGATTATAACAATCAAGCATACTCCTACGATGCTAACGCTAACCTATGTGTCGAGGGTGTGAAGGTTTGGTCTGCCATGAAAACACCCTTCTGTGTGATCTAACCACTATACCTGTTGGGTAAGAGTGTAGTATCCTGTCTTGGTCACAAACTGGACACCCCTCACAGAGATGTCAGTCAGCTGTTAGGCAAAAGCTTCAGCATGCAAGGACCCCTCAAAGTCAACATAAGTGTCTCCTCTGTGCTGGGAAACAAAAGGCTATTCATAGAAAATTGAATCCTTGCCTCGGGCCGAGATTGTGATCAAGCAACCATTGTTTGTGTTCTACAGATATCTGTGTCGCCATATGGATGTAATAATAAACACATTTGTATTACGCACCTAATGCCAATGCATTGTGACAGTATTCTCACAAAGTATTTCATGTCAGCAAGGTCAGTGTTTCTACGAAACTAGTCCAAGTGTCACAAATGCAAATGTATATCAAACATCGATGTGGCAAAGAGAAGGCGACTTTAGGAAAAAGGATCGAGCACATGTAAGAATGACACTAATTCCTACAGGGCATAACTCCGGGCACATGACAACACATGGTATTCAAGAAACTGCTTATGTAATGGACACACCATGAAAGTGAGGAGTCTAATGCTGCAAAGCTAAAATAGCACAAGGATGAAAATGTTATGTGTGATCAATGGGCGCTTCTAAAGCTCTACACCTGCATGATGCACATTCATTCAGTGTATTCATTCTTGTCTCATAGGCTGCCATGGTTATTAACAGATGGACTTTTACAAAGATCTGTAAACATTTTAAGGTTTTACCTTGGGATGGTAGTATTCACTTTCTCATAATGGTGGCGATTGATCCCATCGCGTCAGAGGATCTTGCACATTTGTTAATTATAGTCTATTAAGGAAAATTTAAAATATGTTGAGATGACTCTGATTTAGATAAACAGTAATTTGTTAAATATACTAACTCGAAAAAGACAGTGAAGGTTTCAAGTGGAAAAAATAAAATCTGTGTCCTCTCAGTTGCAGAATTATAGTAAAGACTAACTCCTGGTGTTATTATTTGGCTAATCATACAACACTCAGAAGCATACATTGTGAATTATTGGCCTACCTGTGATACAACTGAACATCTGGAATAAAAAAGACAGTCCTTCAAACATAGAACAATTATAAATAAAAGGAAATTATGACAAATTGAACAATTGGCGTATGATCGAGAATATTATGTAGGCAAAAAAGATAGCAAAATATACAAGCCATGGCTACCAGTAGTGGTACAGAGCCAACAGCTTAAACCTGAAATGCATATCCCTAAAACTAAGGAAAAGCCTATATCAATTCATACTTTGTTTGCACGCCTTCTGAAAGGACCAATATTGATTAGGCTCATGATATAGATTCACAGTAAAAAAACAATTTGGACAGATTTATAGCTATAATTACATTGAATACCACTAGCTATGCCCCTGATGGGCTGCATACTATTCTTATTACATTTGGTCCATTAACATGGACCGAAATCATTTTACCTTTATTTAGATACTAGCAGCCCGTCCCGACGTTGTCCGGGTATGAAATAGAATGTGTGTAATGTGTGTATTTGGCAAGGGCAATTTATTTTACAATCTCGCGGTAGACAACATTTTTTGTTTCATTTGAATAGAGACGGAGAAGGGCCAGCTGCAGCCCTGGTTGATGTTAGCAGGCGCGTGTAATTGGGGTAGTGATCCGCCGCCTGAGCCCGGCTACAGCCCTGGTTGAAATTAGCAGGCGCATGTAATGTCGTTGAATGAGAGAGTTATCAGCCGCGGGTAAATCCGTTTAATGAGAGAGTTCAGTGACAACGAGTAGGAGAGGCTGCAGTAATTGTCCCCGCAGACACGCTCATTTGCGTGTTCCCCTGCTTGAGGCCCAGATGCAGGCCTGTTTGATGTTAGCAGGCGCGTGTTCCCCCACTTGAGGCCCAGCTGCAGCCCTGGTTGATGTTATCAGGCGCTTGTAAATAGTGCACTGATCCGCCGCCTGAGCCCGGCTAAAGCCCTGGTTGATGGTAGCAGGCGCGTCCAATTTCGTTGAATGAGAGAGTTCAGTAACAGCGCGCAGGAGAGGTTGCAGTAATGTTACTTAACAGGCCTCCAGCTGAACGCGTTTGTCATGCCCCCAGCATACGGCCACAGCAGACGATCTTCTGATTAATGTACGACCCACATGGCATGAAGGGCGGAACGTAGCACACGCCCCCAGCGTTTCTCACGCCCCCAGCGTCCCCCTTGATTCGGCGCAATTGCGTTCACATGGCATGAAGGCCGGACACACGCCCCCAGCGTTTCTCACGCCCCCAGCGTGCCCCTTGATGCTGTGCAGCAACGTAATTGGCGCTTGTATGTACGACTTACATGGCATGAAGGGCGGACACATGCCCCCAGCGTATGTCACGCCCCCAGCATTTGTCACGCCCCTAGCACACGCCCACAGCCCACGATGTGATGGCTGTACCACACGCCCCCAGCGTTAGTCACGCCCCCAGCCCACGGCCACAGCACAACGCAGACACGCCCACAAGGGACTACTTTGCTGGCACGGTTCTTTTACCTTTTTTATGGTGTCCTACGGTACAATTGTATGTCTTGCACTCTATGATTGTGATGAACACCACTGTTTCTTGAAAAGGCAATAAAAACAATTTTAAAAAAATGTATATGGTGGCTGTCTGCATAGCCTATGTCCTTCTGCTGCAACTGCCCTTTCCAACGCTGTATTGGGTGTTGTGATTGGTGCTGTGGTTACTGAGATTACCCGCCTCAAAGGTTTGGGCTCTCTCTTTATAATATTAGTATGGATATAGTTCAACTAAGATTGATCCACCATCTTGGCAAGGGTCAGTAATTCCACCAATATTTAAGAGGGAGTATATCGACTTATATCTTTACTAGATTCATCAGCCAAAATATATAGCTGATTAATTCTACAGAAATTAGAAGAATAGACCAAGGATCACGCTTTGAACCCAATACCTTTGCCCCAAACCTTACATTTGAGCTATTTAGATGACAATTTCTATACTTGTTTTGTGGGCTTTTGTGAAGCGTTTGATGTAGAGGACTGCCCCCGTTTATGGAGTAAACTTTGCTTGATGTCTTTAGGGCCTGCTTATAGTGTTGCATATAGAAACCTGGACTATGAACCAAATAAGAGAAAGAGGACAGCCCTCTTGTAAGATTAACGTTTCTAATAGCAATAACCCTGGGTTGTGTCATTGCTTTGATCTTCTTTACATTGTATCTGTCAAATTTACCCATCAAACCTTTATATGTTGCCGATTTGGTATTCTGGATCGTATGCTAGTTGGCCTTCAAGAGTGACTTGATACCTTTAGAACATACTGTAAGTCAAATAAACTTACCATTAAGGTAGATACAAGTCAAATAATGAGCTTTAGTAGTCATAATGCGACCTATACCTGGTGGCTAAAGAGTGTTAACAAGGGAAAAATCTTACAATATATAGTGTGTGTTTACGGGTAATTTGACCTGGAATTTGTCTCTGGAAATTGTACTGGCTAATACTTTAGCCATGATGGCTGAACCTGCCAGATTTGATACAATGTACTGAGCTAGGCCTCTGAGACCTTTGCCTAGAGATCATGCACAAAATTGTCCCAATTTTGCTGCATGTAGTGGCAGCCTTTGCTTTGGAAAAAACAAATTATAAAATCATAGAAAACATGTGCCTGAGAAAGGAGCTTTTAATGACCCAAGCAGTGGTAGTAGTGGCCCTGCATGTGGAGACGCTAAAGGTGTATTCCTAGGCAGGTTTAGTAGGGAAACTGAGGAGTCTATTGCTGCGTTGTTTCTGAACATTCATCAGCAGTGCTATGCAAAAAGAAGGTTAAGAGAGAGAGAGAGATCTTACAACATTAGATTTAAATCTTCTGATTGTTCATACAGAAATGATTGAGCACATCTGAATATTTAAAAATTGTTTGATTAATAACTCATCCCCCGCAAGTGTTACATGAGCTTGTGGCCGAATTAGTGGATGCCCAGGTATAATCCATTGGAGGCTAAGGTTGTCCTCGGTCCGAGATTTCTCATGGGTATATAAAGTCCTCATAGTTAACGCCCCCAGACTTGTGTATTAGCTTCAGGAATAAATCACCTTGATGAAAGAAACTGGAGGGACAGCGGGAGGGCCACGGCCAGCAGCCGATGGATGCCCATTTGTTACCCCCCTCCTCCCCCCACTTCTCCCGGCGCCCTGCGACTTTCTGTAGGGCAGCCTGTTGCAGCAGAAAGAGACCACCGATATTACCTGCATCCAGAGTGCTCCAAGATGCTTGCCTTCCCACCTGCAGTGGGAGTGGATTTAGGGGGTTGGAGGGACTTGCCTGCACTATCTCAGGTCACAACCCCCATATTGATGTTACTCTGATGGGGAGGAAAACTTACCTACATTCCTAGCTGGTGACAGAAGGCGGCAAGCTTGTAGGAGCTCATATTTTGCACTCTAATCGGTGAGGGCTTTCAAAACTACTTTGATGATAACGTGGGTACTGCTACCTCCCCACTTGTATAATGGAAAGCCTTTAAGGTGGTCATCAGGGGACATTGCTTGTCTGATTCTGTGGGAATCCTCAAGTCCCTCTTTCAGGACATTGTAGTACTTGAATGCCCCTGACTTTACCATTACTTCTTAGCAGCCCAACTTCAGTGGTTTGTGGGATGGTTCGCCCGAGAGACGCCCCAGATCTGCTGCCATTAACAGAACCCTCTAACTCACAACAACTGTAGACTCTGCTGCTTAACCCGAGGCGTGCCATCCAAAAAGGTCACCTTGACTTAACAGTTCTCCGGGCATGCTGGATGTGCGTTCTTACCACGGTGCGTGTTCGGTCACCTTATTCCCCGAATTTGCAGCTACAGGCATGCTTACACAATTGCAGGTTATTGAAGAAGGTCGCTTGCTGGAATGGAAGGTGGAGGGGTTATACACGGTGGTCACGTTGTACACTGATGGCATGCTAAGATCATTTGATGACCTATGTACTGACTATGATATACCGGTGGGACAATTTCTGCGGCTCCCTGATTGCAGCTATACATATAACTTGGGATTATAGAACCCAAGCCCCTCCCTAGGTGTGGCTACCTTTGAGGCACCTCCAACGTCCACCACCTAATTTCGGATCTCTGTGTGGCCAGCAGCGGTCGGTGGAGGACAGAGTGGCGGTGCGGGGGTAGGTGGGTACGAGACGGGAGACAAATAAAAAAAGGCTCCTAGAGTGCCCTGCGGCCAATCCTGATGCTGCTTTCATGCTGCTGAAAGCAGCGTCAGTATTATCCTAAGTTCCGATAATTTGCACTCCCACACAGACAAGGAGCCTGTGCCTACTCTCTCCAACCCAGCAATGCAACTGTGGTTGGAGAGAGCTTCACTGCACATGTGGGTTTGGCCGACCTGAGACGGCTGGCCAAACTAACATGCGCAGTGAAGGCATTGTCCAACACTCCCGTTCCAGCCTTTCACCACCCTGGCCCCGCCCCCAATATTTCCGCTTCTGCCTTTCACCACCCTGGCCTCGCCCCCAATCCTCTGTTCCGAAGGAAAAATAAAACGATAATAAACAAGAGTTTATCATCGTTTTATTTTTAATTTTTTGGGCTGGTGGCAAGGGGGGAAACGCTCCTCTACCATAGAGGAGGAGCCGCTTCTGTATGTGGCTTTGCGTGACGATGCCTACTCTCCCCTTGCAATACTATGGGACAGTTGGGAAGAAGACTCAGGAACCCCCATCTCAGATCGATATTGGGCCAATATGTGGGAAGTGGCACACAGAATTTCTCGCAATGCTCACTTTAAATTGATCCACTTCTATATCCGCCACTGAGTGTATCGCACCCCTTTGAAACTGTGTATATTTCCACCTTGCATCACCTTACTGCCCGGGCTGTCGCGTCACCCTGGGAGACATCCTCCATATGCTATGGTGCTGCCCCCACTTAACCTTCTGCTGGTCGGAGGTGGTGCGCCCCTTTGCAGAAACCACTGACTGTGCTCTGAGCCCTTCCCCCGGTTTTGTCTCCTACACCCACCTTGCTAAATGCAAAGTCACTAACCGCTTCATTGATCTAGCCTTACTGTTGGCTAAGCGTAAGATGACCATGCTATGGAAGACTACTGAGGCCCAGCGGGTTAAAAGTTGGCAGGCAGATGTGATACGGTGGCTGACCTGGGAGGGTATAGTGCTGGTCTGTGAGGCACAGTAGGGCAAACGCGCCCTAGAACAGGCAAGAGCTTGGGTTGTAATTCTTGCGGATTTCCAAGGAGGCAAGGCTGAGAGTGTAGGTGAGACCTCCAGTTAAATATTCCTTTAGCTACATTCCTTCTGTTAGCTGCTCCATAACCTGGTACCTTAACCCCTGGCTCTACTTGAGGCTCTCCTGACTTATTAGAAGGGTTTCTCATTGGTCTCCTTTCCTGTCATGATGTGCTTCCTGTGACATACCCCCTTTTGTCGTCATCACCTGATTTCTTCTCTTATCATGGGGGGAGGTAAGGAGGAGGATAGACATGCCGTGAGTAGGGGGTTCGGTTACGTAGTTGTTTGTTCACTTTTTATTTGTTTGCTTTTCTATGAGGAATATATCTCTACTAACACACGCTAAGTCATTGATCACTGGACCTTTAGTTGATGTAAAAACATTTCAACTTACAATGGTGATTTCTTTTACAATTTGCAATTATTGACTTCTGGCGTTCCTGACACTGAATGTTTAAACATCATACAAAGTAAGTGCATTGATACATATTTTTAATTTTAAACTGCTGTTTTGTACCAATAATGGTTTTTTTTAATAAATAAAACTGGAGGGACACAAAGATGGTCCCCGAGAAATTATTTATTTACTTACTTATCCCTGTAAGGTTATGGCACTCTGGCAGGCTCACCATACCTAGCTGTTTCGAATGCGGGTTGAGTGAGGGTAATTTGTTCCATGTGGTCTGTGATGGCCCGGTGATTGTGACTTACTGGACTACCATATTGACCACAGTTTTGAATGTACTGGGCAGGCCATTTGACCACTCGCCATGTACTGTCTTCTAAGTATACCGGGGGATCTCTGTGGCACCCACAGAGAGGATACTCTGGTTGGTATTGATACCATGGACAGATGTGCAAAATTAGAGAAACCCAGGCTGTCCTCACCAGTACAAGGCCATCTGGGAATGATTTACGACTATTTTACTATTCTTTTCAACTATGACGAAGAATGTCTCTCCTTCAGTTCTCACTCATAGTATTCTGCTTGACAAATGTTTTTTTCCCTATGTGCTATGTACCACGCTTGCTACCACTCCGTACATTTAATAAAGTATGATTTATAAAAATGTAAAAAAGACAAAAATACTTATCTCCTGCCATGAGATTCTTGCTGTTACTGATGAGTGTGTGTCACTGACACTGTGCCCCGTAGCACTAGTCCGGAAATTGGATTGCTAAAGCTGAATCTTTGCTAATGCGAACAACGATTCCATATAGTCTCACAAATTTTTTGGGTATTTCTCCTTGTTGCTTTTTACTGAAAATAAGTTTTGAAGCCAGTAAATGAATGTACGGTGTCAATTTGTTTATTGATTTAAAATCACGCACAAATGTAAATGAATTAACATGTACACCACCATCAAAAGATCCATACTAAAGAGGAGCAAGTGCATGCAAGACTAATAGACTCTCTAAAACCAGACAGCTATATTAAAAGAGGGGTAGAAATACAAAAATTTAAATTATGGGCACCTCTAGTGTGGGATAAACACCTTGGTGCCTGGCAGGAAATGAGGGTGGAGGGGCAGGGGGAGGGTAGGGTGGCAGCAGACCAAAAAGAAATACCACTTACCTGTTCCACCAGCCGTGTCTCTCCTCTCCTTCTTGAGTCCCGGTAACAGGAAGGACCCAGGCTCCCCATAGAAAATCCCAATTCTGCAATGCAGTATTGTGATTGGTTTGAGCGTGTGGATCAGCGCTCAGATGGGGACTTGGGGGCCTGAGCATGTTCCCCACCAAGCTGTTTAATACAACCCGGTGGGGAACATGCAAAGTGTGCATAACTGTTTGGCAGACCACGACTGCCGGTCAAGCAGTCATGGGCACTTGGAGTGTGCAAACCACTCCTCCCCTTGTGCCTCCAGCCCCGCCCCACCGTAACCTAGCCCCAAACCTGCGAAAAATAAAATGATAATGATTACGTTATTATCCTTTTATTTTTCCTTCTCAAAGAGCTATGGGGCGACGCTCCTCCACCTTAACAGAGGAGCCGCCCCAGGATAAACATCTCTTAAAGCTTACAAATTCCAAGTGTACCAAGGGGCACTTGAAAAGATGGACTTTGTGCTACAAAAAAACCTCATAACAGGAATATACCCACCGGCCTGAAGCTGCATTTGGGTATAGGAAACTTACATGAGCATTCTCAATAAAATGCTGTTTATTGTTAAACTGGAATCCTGTGACATGAATTTCCTGGGGTAAAAACCGGACATAAATATGGTGACATACTTATATGACACCACTATTTACAGGTGGTATCTTATCTAGTTAAGACCTAAGCTTGCCTCCTAGCAATCACACCCAGGTTACCATCTATTGTGTCCTATTCCTGTTGTGTACTGGTAATACACTTCAATCTTACAATCTGTGTGTGTGTTGCAGATGTCACTAAGCTCATGTACAAGCTCAAATATAATTGTCAGTGCAAAGTTTAGAATGTTTGTATCTTTAGCACTTAGCAGTAAAATAAGTGGTCACAAAATGTAGATTTAACAGCCACACCAATAATTTATAATTTTTGAATATTTTATTTCTAGATCTTCAGGAAGGCCAGAGCTGTGTCCCCTTCAATACTTTTCTTTGATGAAATTGATGCTTTAGCAGTAGAGCGAGGGAGGTAAGACTGACTTCCATGTTTCACTTTTTTTTGTAATCAATAAATGTTATTGAGTTATTCGTCGAGAGGATGGGCTATAGCCCAACAATGACCTGTAGGAGAGAAAGGATGACGTTCATACAAATAACCACATTTCTTCGATTAATCAACACCTGCCAAACATGCAGGCGAAACAATAAAAAAAAATGTGCAGACAGTTCTCTATCTCCAAACTAATACAAACAGCATAGTGATATCGATGTTCATATACAAACGGAGCAATATAGTCTGGTCAAAATGACGTATAGAGTAAAAAATTATCAAGCTCAAGGGGGCACCATTCAGGGGTCCGCATCCGGCAAGGGGGGGAAGCTCAATTCCTCGATATGTCGCCCATCGGGTCCAGATCTTCTGATGCTTTGCAGGGCATCCCAGAGCAAGGAACACTGCTATCTCGGCCCCCATACACCTATCTAACTCAGCCTTCCATTTACCCAAGGTTGGGGAGATGTTGCTTTCCATAGTTGTGCAATGTCCCTCTTGGCAATAGTCAGAGCCAGGAACAGTAAGTGCTGCTTGTATCTATTCCCCCCCAATGTCGTCAGTGCTATGTAGGAGGAAGAGTCGCGGGTCAAGTGGGAGCTCCCACAATAGTACCTCGTTCAGGCAGGACCGAATCCTGCGCCAAAAGGGTTGCAACGCCGCGCAGCTCCATACTGTATGCAGGAAAGTACCCTCCTCCCGGTCACACCTCAGACATGTGGGGGATTGGATAACTCCCATTCGCCAAAGTCGAGTCCGGGTATAATACTCCCGGTGTGTGTATTTAAACTGTATCATGTTTCACTTTTTGATGTGTTTGGTTGCACATCTGACTTCTGATGCACAGTATTAGAGTTATAACCCTTATTTCCCATGGCTTGACTACGGAAGGACAGCTAAACCATTTGCCCGAATGGCTGAATGGTTGCACACTTGAAGTTGTATTAATCAGTTAGGATCTCCTACATTTAGAAGGTCTTTTCAGGGGATGTCCTCCTTACGTGGTTTATCAATCAACCATCTGTTTGACAGAGATCGGCCTCCCTGCTCTGCTTGCACCTGAGCCGCATTAATAAGCCGCATTTATTAATGCGGATCAGGTGCAAGCGGAGCAGGGAGGCCGATCTCTGTCAAAAAGATGGTTAATTGATAAACCACATAAGGAGGACACCCCCTGAAAAGAGCGCTGTTATCACGACATACAATCGCATGCGCAACCCAGGCCCTGTTACATTTATACGGATGTATGACGGTACAACGCGTACCGTCACAACGCGTGCTGTTACAACGCGTCCCTTACAACGCAAGTCGTTACCACGACTTGCGTTGGGGGCGCGGATGTCGAATAGTATAATTTACTATTCTAACACCAGTCCCCGTGGACACTAGGGAAGGTGTTGGAATAGTAAATTTACTATTTTTAATCTTCTAGCGCCCTCCAGCGCAAGTCGTGGTAACGACTTGCGTTGTTACGGACGCGTCGTAACAGCACCGCGGTGAAACATCCGCGTTGTAACGGATGTTTCCCCATTTATACTAGTAGTTTTTAGAAAAAGAGTCTTTGGGTGTTCTTGCCTGATTGAATCTGCTCAATGACAGTCCATTTCAGATCATTTGTGGTGTGGTTCATTTGTAAGAAATGTTCAGTCATTCTGCTAGTACTTTTTTTGCACCTGATATTACTCCTGTGCTCGCAGATGTGCTGCTTCACTTTCCTGCTGGTCATCCCCGGGTACCTCAGGCCACATGGGCACGTGCTCAACTAAACTACGTTGATGGAATTACAGTTTGTGTGGGATCTTTGTGTCCAGATTTTATTCGGCTCAAGATCCAAGATCTTGGATGGGGTGGTTAAGTGGCAAACACTGCAGCTCCCGCATGGGAAGTGTCCTGTGACACTCGTAAGGCCCCAGGCATTGAGAACTGATGGGTTGGGATTGCCATCTGGTCTTTTCGGACACGTGTGTACTAAGGAGTCACAAAGGCTCCTAGCCCGTTTAAATGAAACAAGGGGCTTTTCCCAATTCATGTTGTTGGTCTGTAGTATTTTCCAATTTTTATTGATGGATTTTGTGACTGCATTGGCTGCTGTGCTGTATGTTGTCACACAGGTAAGAGGGGTCTCAGAAATGCCTAGGATTATCCTTAAGGAGGATTTCCCGGGGTTGATTTCTCGCTCTTTTTTGGCTTTTCTTCGTCAAAAAAAATCCAGATACCCATGATTTCTCAGTTTGTCTGACAGCTCAGCTGATTGGGTAAGGTAGACGTCCAATTTGCTACAATTCCTCCTGATGCGGAGGTACTGTCCATATGGCAAGTTTTCTCTCAGTGCCCTAGGATGGAAACTCCAAAAGATTGTTCTTGGCAGTTGGTTTGTAGTAAGATTTCGTTAGTAGTTTTCCATTTTCCTTGGAGACGATCACATCAAGGAAAACCATTTCCTTCCTGTCGCAAGCGTGGGTGACTATCTGAAAGAAACACGTAGTGATAGATTCCTTACCTTAGAATTACCCCCAGGCGCCAGACTGGATCCGGAAAGTTTTCATCAGCAGTACCCCTGCGCGTCGTAGGTGTCATCGTGCGGCTCTGCGTGCGTCGGTGTTGAGATGATGTCGCTAGAGCTACTTAGACGCGCCCATGCACGCTGACGTCAGTTCTTCTTTTTCCGCACCAGCAAGTGCAGATCCGGGAAGAGCAAGTACCCCCAGTCGCTTTTTGACTGAGTTTTTTTTTAGGCTTTTTGACTCAATTCTTTTGAGTCGATCGTCTCCTGGTGTCGTAGGGATGCCCGGCTTTAAGAACTGTGGGACTGTCACGTATGATGTCGGTGACGGACTCACACCGCGGGTGTCTCTACTGCCTGGAGCGCGATCGCGACTCCAAGACCTGCCCCGACTGCTGGGCCATGGCGCCAAAGACTTTGCGGGAGCGCTCTCGAAAGTTGCTGGAAGTCCAACTAGTCGGCTCCGCACCGCTCAAGGTCCGGATCCCATGGGAGGTCAAGGGATCAGTCGCGGAGCCGTCACCATTGTTCCTCTGGATCTAAGTCTTCGCATTCAGGGTCAGGTAAGTCGAGGCTTTCCAAGAAGAAGTTGAAGAAGCGTTGTCGCTCTTCGACTTCCCCTCGCCCGTCGCGTGACGTGGCTGAGGGTTCGGGTGGTGCCACCCCATGGCTCTGGCGGAGCCTGCAACTTTGCCACCGGCCTACCCACCCTTTCCGGGTCTGTCGGCGACGCCTGCCCAGGTGTAAGAGTTTCTTGCTGCCATGGCCCGACTCTTTGGGCTGTGTGGCCCCACCAGTGCTCCTACGGGCCCCGCGGGCCCGACTGGGGTTCCTGCCCTTCCATCGACGGCAGCTTCAGCCGGGGCGCCGCAGAACCCCACTCGGTTCCCGGGCGACACCGGTTTACCTCATTACACCACCACCGGTGTCGACCCCTCCTCTGATGTCGTCCGGTGCCACCGCCGACGTCAGTCCCAGTTTCAGCCCTGAACTGGACACGCACCGGATCGGCGTTGCTTCACGCCGATTGCAACGCCGATGGGGCCTTTTTACCCTTATGTCCGTCCTCCTTA
This sequence comes from Lissotriton helveticus, assembly GCF_964261635.1. Lineage (NCBI taxonomy): Eukaryota > Metazoa > Chordata > Amphibia > Caudata > Salamandridae > Lissotriton > Lissotriton helveticus. The sequence goes on along the minus strand of NC_136059.1, from coordinate 1,902,103,129 downwards.
TTTTCAGCCTATTTCACAGACTTCGGAGGAAGGGGAGGACTGGGAGGGGTCTGAGAACCCTTTCACACTGTGTTATTATGATCCGGACTGGGCAGAGGATTTGGGGAATGCCTGTGGTCTTGACACCTCACCTGACCTTGGCATGCTGTCTCATCCTACTGTGGCTATGGAGGAGGGAGCCAGTTACGCAGTGGTGTTGCGTAGGGCGGCTGAGGCCCTCCACCTCGAACTCCCTACAGTGGCCATCAGGACTAACCTCCTGACAGAAGTGCTTCAGCCGGCGGCAACCTCTTCGGAGCCCTTGCTGCCTTTTAATGACGCACTTTCGGACATTCTTCTGGGCTCTTGGTCCAGGCCCAACACAGGTGCTCCTGTGGACAGGAACGTGCCTCGACGCCATCGTCGCTCCGGGTGACCCTCTCTTTCTCTCTTAACATCCCACTCCCGAGAGCTTGGTTGTCTAAGCGCTCTGGTTCCCAGAGCGCGTTCCCTTCCGCACCTCCGGATAGGGAATCCAAGAAGCTGGAGCAGCTTGGCAAGAAGCTGTTTTCATCTGCCAGCTTACGGGCTGCGGTCAGTGACTATCGCATGCTTCTTGGGCCGTTATTCCCACTCTGTGTGGGATACGGTTGCGCAGGTGCTGCCCAACTGTCCGGAGGAGGCATGGACAGTACTCTCCCACGCTATAGCAGCTGGGAGAGACGCAGCTAAGTTCACCATTCATTGTGGGCTTGATACCGCTGACTTGCTGGGCGGGGCGATTTCCGCGACGGTGGTGCTTCGGCGCCACACCTGGCTGAGGACAACTGGCTTCTCAGGGGATGTCCAGAACTCTCAGATTGACATGCCCTTTGATGGCATTCACCTTCTGCTTTTTGCTCCTTTCGTGGCCACGGATGGGGTGCCCCAACACGTTTGTTCCAGAGCCACAGGCCTGCGCAGCAACATCCTCAGCGCGGATGTTGAACCGTAGAGGCAGTTCTGGGGGCCAGCGGGCGGGTCAGTCCACCTCCAACCCCGCAGCATCCACTGCAAAGCCTTCCCATTTTGAACTTTCAGGGCCATCAAACGCCGGTGGGCGGCAGATTTCGCCATCATCTCCCCCACTGGCGCAACATCACATCGAACAAGTGGGTGCTGCAAATTGTCCGAAGGGGCTACTCCCTTCAGCCATGCCACCTCAGTACCACTGCATGTCAAGGAGACCCTCTTGCGCTTCTTCAGCATGAAGTCACGGCCCTCTTGGCCAAGGGAGCCATTGAGCGCGTTTCTGGGCCAGAAGTAGGTTGTGGTTGTTATTCTCACTACTTTCTGGTCCCCAAGAAGGGCAAGGGCCTACGTCCCATCTTGGATCTCAGGAAAGTCAACCGCTTTCTCCGGAAGGAGAAGTTCAAGATGTTAACGCTAGCTACGGTCTTGTCTGCCATCGACCCTGGAGACTGGATGGTAGCGTTGAACTTGTAGGATGCATATTTCCACATCCCCGTCCTGCCGGCTCACCGGTGTTACCTGTGGTTCACGGTAGGCCACCAGCACTTTCAGTTTACCGTGCTCCCCTTCGGCCTTACCAGCGCCCCTCAGGTGTTCACGAAAGTGATGGCGGTGGTTGCAGCTCATCTGCGCAGATCAGGGGGTTTCAGTCTTCCCTTTCGCGACGACTGATTGTTGAAAGCGTGTTCCCATCAATGTGCCGAAGTCGCACCTGACTCCCTCTCTAAAGCTCTTCTTCATCGGAGAGGTTCTGGACTCGGCGCAGTTTCGGGTTTATCCTCCCGAGCAGCGAGTCCGGGATATTCAGGCTATGGTTCCGATCTTTCAGCCTCTATCCCGGGTTTCTATCAGGATGACCCTCCGGCTACTGGGCCTGATGGCCTCCTGCATCCTGCTAGTAGATCATGCCAGATGGCATATGCGGGCTCTGCAGTGGGACCTGAAGTTCCAGTGGGCACAGTATCAAGGCAACCTGTTCGATCACGTCCAGATCTCGGAGGACACTGCCCGACAATTGCAGTGGTGGCTCACAAATCGCGATTGGGTCAATGATAGTCCCTCTCTCTTCCCCAACCGGAGCACACAGTTGTGACGGACGCGCCCCTTCTGGGATGGGGCGGCCACATGGGAGAGGCGGAGATCAGAGGACTCTGGTCTCTGACTGAGTCCCGGCTCCATATCAACCTTCTGGAGCTTCGGGTGATCCGACTTGCACTGAAGGCATTCTTTCCCTCTGTCATGGGGAGAGTAGTGCAGATGTTCACAGACAACACCACCGCCATGTGGTACTACAACAAACAGGGCGGGTGGGATTGTGGACCCTATGTCAGGAGGCTCTGCGCCTCTGGACTTGGTTGGAACATCAGAGAATTTCCCTGGTGGTTCAACACCTGGCAGGTTCTCTGAACACCAGGGCGGACAAACTCAGCCGCAGCTGCATAATGGATCACAAATGGGACGTGGCGCAAGGACTCTTTCAGCAGTGGGGAGAGCCTTGGTTAGATCTATTGCCACCGAAGAGAACGCGCAATGTCATCAGTTCTGCGCATTGGAATTTTCAAGGCGGCACTCGCTAGGCGACGCTTTTCATCGCAAGTGGAGTTGCAGTCTACTATACGCCTTGCCGTCTATACTAATTCAGAGTGCTGAAGAAGATCAAGTGCAGCCAGGCCCAAGTCGTTCTTGTGGCTCCGGACTGGACTCAAAGAGTATGGTATCCCGAGCTTCTCAGCATGGCTATCGATCACCCGATCGGACTGCCTCTTCGGGAGGATCTTCTGTCGCAGCAGCAGGGGACGGTCCTCCACCTGAACTTGTCCAGCCTCCACCTCCTTGCCTGGAGATTGAGGGGCGGCATTTGACGTCTTTTGACCTGCCTCCCCTTGTTTGTGATGTAATCTTGGCAGCCAGGCGTCCCTCCACTAAAACAGTATACGCCTGTAGGTGGAATACATTTGTGGCATGGTGCACAGCAAAGGCAGTGGATCCCCTTTCTGCCCCTCTTTCAAAGGTCCTTCTATTTCTCCTTTCTTTGGCCCAGCTCTGGGCACTATCAAGGGCGATCTCATGGCCATTTCAGCCTTTTTACGGCTTCCAGATCAGCCTTCCCTTTTCAAGTCCCCAGTTGTAAATAGATTCTTAAAAGGCATTACTCATCTTTTCCATCCTGTTCTTTTCATAATGCCTCAGTGGGACTTGAGCCTGGTTCTGACATATCTGATGTGTTCTCCCATTGAGCCACTTCAGAACTGTCTTCATTGTCTTATTACTTTAAAGACAGCTTTCCTGGTGGCTATCGCCGCTGCCAGAAGAGTGAGGGAGCTCCAGGCCCTTTCTTCTAAATCTCCTTTTCTCTCTGTCCATTCAGACAAAGTTGTTCTAAGGACTCGTCCATCTTTTCTGCCAAAGGTCGTCACTGCCTTTCACGTCGGACAGACCATCTATTTGCCTACCTTCTTTCCGCCTCTGCATCCCTCAAAAGAGGAAAAGCGACTCCACAGTCTGGACCCAAAATGTGCTCTCTCATTCCACCTCAACCGCACTCAACAGTTCCGGGTGGATGACCAGCTCTTTGTTGGCTATGTGGGCGCCAAAAAAGGTTGGGCCGTGAACAAGCGGACCATCTCTCGGTGGGTTGTTCTGTGCATTAAGGCTTGTTATTCTTTGGCTAAAAAGGAGCCTCCAGTGGGGCTACGCGCCCATTCTACCAGGGCGACAGCTGCCACTACTGCTTTGGGACGGGGAGTTCCCTTGCATGACATCTGTCAGGCAGGTACATGGGCCTCGCTGCACACGTTTACCAAGCATTACTGCCTGGATAGCCAAGTCCGGAGAGATGGCTTACATGGCAGTTCTGTTCTCCAGGACTTCCTGGTGTGATCTTGGTTCGCAGACCCACCACCGGGGTTGGTATTGCTGGGGTACCTATTCTAAACTAAGGAATCTATCACTACGTGTTTCTTTCAGATGCACAAGTTACTTACCTTTGGTAAGTATATATCTGTAAGAAACATTAGTAGTGATAGATTCCTTACCACCCCACCCATCCTCCCCGTTCTGTGAACTGATTTCTAGAGTTAAGGTCATCCCTTTCAGGGCCCTGGTTTCATGGCACCAGTGGTCCGTTTTTTGCATGGCTCTGCGATCCTGGTGCGGAAAGTCGCGTACAGAACTAACGTCAGCACGCATGGGCGCGTCTAAGTAGCTCCAGTGACATCATCTCAGCGACGACGATGCCAACGTCCCACGCGGAGCCGCACGACGACAGCTACCGACGCTCAGGGGTACTGCTGACGAAAACTTTCCAGATCCAGTCTGACGCCTGGGGGTAATTCTAAGGTAAGGAATCTATCACTACTGATGTTTTTTACAGATATATTGTTACTGAAGGTAACGCTTCAGGTTGACATCACAGTTGTTTATCCATTGTAGAAAATCAGACAGGGTATGTTCCGGTCCTTGCCAAATGAGAAGGACGTTGTCAATATATCTCTTCCAAAAAGAGATAAATGACCTGAAATGGTGGCCTTCATCCAGAATGTACTTTTGCTCAAAATCATATATGTATAACCCGGCTACACTTGGGGCAAAAGTGCTGCCCATTAAAATCCCTGTATTTGGAGGAATAGGTCTCCCTCATATTCAAAATAGTTTCGCTTTAGTGCCAGTGTAGCTCACTCTATAATGAATTGTCTGGGAGTCTGGTAGTCCCAGTCGGTCTCTGCCAGTGCCTTGCCTAGCACCCTGATGGTATCGTCTTGTGGGATGCTGGCACTATGACGAGGGTCACCAGGATAGTGGAGTCCACATCCACTGTCAAGTTGTGACAAAAGACTCTCAGAATCCTTGCGATAAGTTGGAGCAAGTTGTATCAATGGCTTCAGGAACAAATCGCACAAGCGCGATAATGGCTCCAATAGAGATCCAATCCCCGAGACTATGGGATGTCCCGGGGGAGGGGTTCTGTTTTTGTGCTTCTTGGGTAGGGTGCATAAGTACGGAATTATCCCCTTACCCGTAGTCAGAAATTCTGCTTCATATTTGGAAATATACCTGTTGGTTTCTGCACAATTCACCAAATTACCACTCTGAGATGTCAGTTCAGATGTGGGATTGGAGGTAAGGGGGGGTTGAATTTTTATAGTCATTCAGCATACGTCTATATTCCTTATCATATTCCATCTTCACCCCCAACCCCTTGTCGGCAGGTTTGATCAGAATGGAGGTGTTAGCCTGCATGTCTTTACGGGCTTTGAATTCTGCAGTGCTCAAATTACTGAATTTTCCTTTGTCTTCAAATTTTTCAATATCGTTAAACACTGCCTGCTCAAAAGTCAAGGTCTCAACTGGTGTGGTGTGAGGTGGTGGACTAAAGGAGATTTAAGTCTTAGCCCTGTTTCGCCCGTGTGGTTGGTATCTCCCATGGTTTCTTGTTTCTCAAAATAGGCCTTAAGCCTCAACTTCCTAAAGAAGTCGGACAGTCCGCAATGTAATTTGAACTTGTTGAGGTGGGCCGTGGGTACAAAACCCAGGCCCTTGTTGAGTACCTTCTCTTCTGTGGGTGTTAAACTCACTGTGGACAGATTGGTGATCAGAGTCACTGGTTGCTTGCCCCTGCCTGCTGTTCCCGCGATTTGCTTCTGGTATTGTTCCCAACTGGGTCGTTTTCTTTCCAATGAACCTGGTTCGAACCTCTTCTCTCTCTCTCCTGCCTCTCCCTAAAAAAGGGGGCCTGGACGTGTTCTGAGGAAAGAGTGGGGCCTGCATGAAAGCTGGGTTCCAGCTCATCATTGGGTACTGTTGGTGTGGGGGTAAATTGGTTAGGGAAACCTCCTCCCCCTGATATTGGAAGAGGGTGCCAGGGTTGTTGCGGGTTGTGAAATCTATTCTTCCCCCTTTGTTTGGATTTGTAACTTCCCCCACTAGACCCACTGTTGGTGGAGGCATCATCCTCTGATAGGTCTGAGTTGTTAGTGTTTTTCGTGGGAGGAGTATAATCAGGGTCTGCATAAGGATAAACTTTGTTAAATGAGAAGCGTTTCAGGTCTTTCTGAAATTTTAGAATCTCAGATTGTGTCAAATTCTCCTTATATTCGTTAACTTCTCTATTCAATTCATCCAGTATCTTTTTATATGCAGTCAGTGTGGTCTTAAAATGGGGTTCAGTAAGTTGTATCTCATCTAGCATGATGTCCTCAGTGCAGTTTTTATGATGAGGACTAGCCAGTCGTGTGTACACTGCCACGCGATCTGGGCCCATTCCTTTCTGAAGGTCGCATCCTCTAGAAAAATGCGAGGTGCCTTTGTTACTAGAAGACCCTTAGGAGCCGTGTTGTTGCGCAGATACTCAGTTAAGATGGTTCCGTGCAGAATAGATTTTTTTCTATCGGGTTTCTGCTCAGTTAGTTTTTCCCATACCATAAACTGTGAAATGGTCTGAGCTATGGAGGGGTCAGCGAATAGAGATGGGCCTGCCAGAATGGCATCACCTCTGCATCACTGAAAGTTAAGCCTTGATTCTCCATCGCAATGCCGGATTAATTCAGTGGTTCACCTCTTTTATGAAAGTTAGAGAACTCTCACAGCTGCACGCTGCCACATTATATCGAATCAAAAGGAGAGTAAGGGAATATTAGTGGAGCCACTCTTGGTCCCTTTGTAATATGTAAATAAACAAACAACAAAAGAGTGATTCCAAACAAGGAGCTTGCACGAGGAGTTACATCTGTTTTTTAAAAGATCCCTCACTCACCAACCTGGGTGGTGACATGCTTCATCATTGGGATCCCACCCGAGGGGCCGAATGTCAGTGCAGTCAGTGAAAGTGAAAGGTTAAATTTGTCTTTACTTATCCCGAATATTTTTATTGGTGGAGAAGTAAGACAAGGTTAAAATATGGTTAAAGTGGATGTAAATACTGGTTAAATTGGCCAGTCACATCCTAATGTGGAAGTGCAATTAGCGGTCTACATGTTTCAGCCTCCGGTTGCAAGTAGCAAGGCTTTCTTCAGGACCAGAATGCCACGGGTGGGCACACGCTAACGAGCACCCTCACCTGTGACACCTAAATACTGCAAGACTTATGGTTTACAGTGGGCCTACAGCAATTTCTGAAAGCAAAACAATTCTGAAAAACAAAACACAAATAGAAACAAATATTCTCAACCTAGATCTTCTGATATCACACTCTTCATGCCCCTTGTCACAAATCCACCTCCCACCCCTTAAAGTCCCCTATATGTCACCCTTCGGCTCCATATTTACTCCCATTTCCGGGGGAAGCCTCTTCTTTAATAAACCAAGTTCTCGGCTGCACTACACCTGTCTAGATTGGATTTCCATTGTCTTATCCTCGTGGGAGGTTTGCTCCCCAGGCCCTGGCAATGTCCTTCTTGGCCACCATTGATGCCGCCATGAGCCATATTTTTTTATACTTTTGCCAAGTTTGCTGGACTCGAACGGTATATCTTGGCTTATTACTTCTGACATAGTTCGTTTTCCCCTGCCCAATATTTCTGTATGACCGGGCATCCCCAAATGATATGAAATAAGGTGCCCCTGTGGTTGCACCTTCTAGTGCATTGATCGGGGTGACTACGTCCTATCTTGTGCAGCAGTGTTCTGGAGTAATAGAATCTATGCAAGATTCTGAGCTAGAACTGCCGAAATCTCGCTCTAATCGCTACCTCTCTGGGGCTTTGTATCGCTTCTGTCCAATCATCGTCCTCTAGCAACCCTATATCCCCCTCCCAAGCCTCCCTTAGGGCTCTCAACGGATCAGGTGAAATATTGATTATTTCCTTATATATTACAGATGTGGCCTTTTCATAGATCGGATCCAATAGCAGCCTATCCTCCAAGGTGGAGTACCGTGGTAGTTGGTCCCCTTCTTGAATATATCTACGAAGTGTATGTCCTAGTTGCATATATCTGTATCTTTCTGAGACCGCGGAAAGGGTGCCGAAAAGGTCGGAAGAGACCCAGCCAGCTGAACCAACACCGACATTCAGATCAAAGGGAGGCACACCAAAGCAGGGAGCCAGGACAGAGCCTAGGCGCACAGAGAGAGAAAGAATGCCTCAACCCCAACAGGGTCAATCTCAGCAGCATCCAAGGAATCAAACAGAATTCGCAACCATTTACCCTCCCAAAGAGAAAACCATAACCAAACTCAAAGAAAGGGCACAGCACAGAGAAGTAGTAAAATCCTGATAAGAAAAGGCAACTCTGTTCTAAGCCGCCACCAACGATGCACACACCAAGACCGCATGCATATGGCACACCCACATCACTTCTACGCACCCCAAGAAGGTGAAGGAGCCAACTGGATCCAATGCTAGAGGAGCGCCACCCAAACACCAGTCAAGGGCGCGGACACCAGAACAGACTAACAAGACACAGTCTGAAGGCTACATGCAGCAGCAGCTTAAACCAAGGCCAACATTCCAACGCAGACCAAAGGGGAAACAACCCCGCACCAGGACTCCGAGAAAAACGATGCTGACAGGATCCCAGATCACAGTCCATTGTTCGCATGAGTACAGCAAAAAAGTTCTTCAAAAAAATGTACGTCCAGTAACTGTTACAAACTCTCGATTCGTAGATAATACATATTCCATACGACTAATTCTTTTTTTTAATGTATCATAACATCCAACAACAACACAGGACTGCACAAGAGGTATGGAACATCGGGAAGCAACTGAAGAACCATCCAAGAACCAACCAGGCCTGACCTCACTCCACTTCTGAGACCCGACGAGAACAGGTGCAATTAAAAGTGAAAGAGGCCTGAGGCCCAACTGGCAACTTTGAGAATGCCAACATCACTTCACGCAAAGGAGCATTCGCCAGCAACGAACCAGGCTACCGTGACATAAGTCAAACGGATCCCTGAGCAGGAAAAAATGTGTGGCAGCACCAATATGAATGTACCCAATGAAGCTTGGTTCTGCTTCGAGAGCCGTGAAAGGGACCCGTAAAGACCAGGCCTAACAGCTGGACAACCTCAAAAAGGACGAACGGCTGGGGCGGCCCACTCGAGATGGCCAACAGGGTTAGTGTAGATGTGAGTCAGTGGGAGGTGAATCTGCCGAGTCACTGTTCCAGGTGCCCGCAAACACACAAAAGTGGGGATGCCAGCAGTGTAGGGACCAGAGATCAACACAATCACCCCCACGCACCACAAGAGGGCCACAGAAACATAGGCACAAAACCCGCTCCTACCGTCCTTCAGAAGAAAAGAAGCGCCCGGAAAAGTGACCTGTCTTTCCAGAGTTGCCGACCCAGAAGCGCAGCCCCAGCCACTGCAGGACTGCCGGACTCCGTCTGACGATTGCGGATAGTGATCCTTCCCAGCCCCGCTGAAAGGAAAGCCGAAAGACACCACCAAGCCAGGAGAACGCCCGCAGAAGCACCACAGCTGCCAGGGAACCATCCATTGAAGTCCCCCAGGCTCCGCCATGAAGGGAACACACCGGAAGGTAAGTCTAACATGAAGACAAAAAAGAACAGGATGGAGAGGGGGTGTTTTTATGAAGACGTGGGAGGGGTCTATTGGAGGCAAGGGAGCCTCATTGGTTAAGAAGGAAAGCGAGAGAGGGACGGGGGGTTATAACTGTGATTGCTTGATGATGATTTGGTCAACATAAGTGCATTTAAAATTAAATGATGTTACTTCAGTGTTTAATACATTTTTTAACATTTTGCATGAAAATGTATTTGCAGGCAAAATGTGTAGATTTTTATGAACTGCCATGCTGCTGTTGGTGGGTAGAATGATTGTATTTCAAAATATATTATCTAGGATGCTATTTGAGTAATTGTCCCTACTGCTGTTGAGACTGGAGACTGCAAGATTGGTATAACCCATCTCCTTTCGAAATCTCTAAGGGGTTTGTAACCTGAGCGTAGTTCTGCTGTATGGGCCTGTGAGACCTGTCTGGCTCTGCTTTGTAGTCTGTTCCGTTTATTTTTCCATCCATCTCCTTTCAAGGAGATTATAAGACATAGCATGGCTGCGATTCTACCTGGAAGGGACAGGATGGAAAATGAAAGGAAGTGAAGATAGATGCCAAAGAAAATGATGGCATGAGAAATTGTATTTTCGGAACTGACTTAGAGCCAGTAGATAGTTTAACATTTTTTAGGGAAATGATGCTGTAACTGCTCTGTTTCCTCCATTTTCTCAAACTTTTTTTTAGTTCAGATGTGTGTGACACATGGTGAAGTTGTTGGAATATTTCATGTTTTAATTTTTTTTTAAACCGAGGACTTTTAGAAAATGTATAGAATGCCCCTTTAGCCCAATTTTTTCAATATTTTCTCAGTGTGAAAGTCTCCTGATTGACTTTAAACCCACTTGGTGCAGTTTTCTAAAAGTTGAATGCATCCTCGTTTGAAAAATCCTGCAATTATGGTAAAAAGTGGAATTATGCTCAGTGTAAAGCAATATGATTAGCACCCACCACCCTCCCCTCCTCCTTCACACTGAGGAATGTGACACCTGGTTTTGTAAGACAATATCTAGAAAGGCATTCCTCTCCATTGAAATGTGGAAGCCTGGGTTCCTCATGCGAGGCCAGCCATTACTGCAAATAGTATGTAAAATGAACAATCTTCAGTGGCACAGACTGCACAGTGTTTTTTTTTTTACCTCGAGTGTGAGGTAATGTTCTATTTATCAACGCTTAATCCCCTTTACGGTCCCAGCATACTAATTCCAGGGGCGTAGCTTCCATTAGTGCTGTAGGTGCAGTGACACCGGGGTCTAGCGGCCTGAGGGGCAAACTTAAACATGATTACTTCTGTATTTTATCATTCAAGCAGCAACCAAGGGAACCATTACCTTCCTTGCACTAGGACCCATGACACACTGGCTACTATACTGACTAGATTCAGGTTGCTTCATTTCGCTTGAAGCTGCTGTGAATGTACAAAAAAGTAAAATGTGTGACCTGAGTTGCAAATTGCAGCTGGTCCCAGTAAGAATGTGCACGTGAAAAAAACATTTACGAAATGCAATATAACATAGAGTAGATATATAAGTTTACAGAAAAAATATGTAATCAATCAGGTAAATATAAAAAATATGTTTTATTTATATAACAATGTTTTTATGAAGATTTTTTTTTACCACATAAGAAAAATAGAGAAAAAGAGAATATTATAAAAGCAAATAGCATAATGTAATTGATGAAACTGAGCAACTATTAATCAAAGTGAAGTCCATTATTACTCTTTAACTTTGCAGGCACACGGCACCAGAGCAGGGTGATCTAAGCGTTTCTACGACTGGGGAGGGAGGGGTGGGTTGTGGGTGAGGGAGGAGGGTGAAGGGAGGTTTGGAGGGGAGAGGGAGGGGATTGTTTTTGTATTTTGCATATTGTTTTGTGTTGTTTTTTCTGTCTTGCATCCACTGTATCATATTGCATTCCGAAGCTTGCCTTCTGTCCTTCAATTTCCTGCATATTGCGCTAGCCCTGCAATCAGTACAAATTATGTTACTGCCGATGTAGTCAAATGTCTAATGCTCTCTTCACGACCTAAATCCTATGCATGTACATGTGTTATGAGACAATATCAGATGTTATGTAATTGATGGCTCCTGTTATAGATACTCCAATAGGGACAACAACTATAGCTAACCTTAGAATATTATCGCTGAATGTGAAAGGCCTTAACAAACCGGTTAAACCCAAGAAGATACTTGATTATTTACGTAGACAACGTGGAGATATAGCCCTGTTGCAGGAGACAAAACTGGAAGCGAAGCAATTCCACACAATGCGTAACAAATACTATACCGAAGTGTTAGGTTCTGAGGCAATCTCTAAGAAAAATGGGGTGGTGATGCTAGTGGCAAAAACTGCAAATGTGGAGGTGATCTCCTCTGCGACAGACACGAAAGGTAGATGGGTTTCGGCGAAACTACTCAAAGATGACACGGAATTCTTTATTACGACAATATATGCCTCTAATGCACACGACCCATCTTTCTGGCTAGGCCTCACGAAACAGGTCAACTCCATCCCCGACACGGCTGTTCATATTTTGGCGGGCGATTTCAATCTTCCGTATGACCCGATACTAGATAGAGACTCCAAATGCGTCTTTCGCCCAGGCAAAGCCCATAAGGCATTCTTGAAGCTGTGCGATAGGTTCCATATGGTGGATACGTGGCGCTTATTACATCCTGATGGTAGAGACTACTCTTTCTACTCCCCACCACATGACTCGTTCTCGAGAATTGACTACGTACTCATATCTAAAAATGCAGTGGCCAGAGTTGAGGACGCGGACATTGCTCCCAGATTAGTCTCTGATCATTCCTGCGTCTCTCTCACACTGTCTAATGTTAAACCAACCACTCGTCAGTCCATGTGGAGATTCAATGACGCTATTCTTAACGACACAAAACACAAAGAAAACATTGACACCGCCATTAAAGATTTCTTAATAACAAACAAAAAAGGGGACACCTCGGACACCACTCGGTGGGAGGCACTAAAATCTACTATAAGGGGACTTATCATAAAAATATCCTCTGCAGTTAATAAGAACCGCACCGCGGCCTTGTTGAAATTAGAAGAGGACATCTCAAAACTTCAGCGCAAGTACCTGAATGATAGAAACCCGGAAGACCTGATTGAACTGTCCAACCGAAAATACACCTATAACAAACTTATCAGTGAGAAAGCCGGTGTTTGGCTGGACAAGAGGAAGTGTTTTAAAATCTGTGACTCGAATAGGGCAGGGAAGGGATTAGCGGCATATCTTAAATTTAAAATTCAAAAGAATACCATTACTTCCCTACTAGATGGGAATGGCACTCCTAGCTCTGACCCCAATAAGATTGCGAACATCTTCAAAGAATTTTATGAGAAACTATATGCTAGGAATATACATGTCGACAGAGAAAAAATGGAGAAATACCTCTCAAATTGCGCACTTCCAACACTTACGTCCACAGAAAGGGAGTCCTTGAATGAACCGGTCTCTGAATTAGAGGTTCTTACTGCGATCAAATCCCTCAAAAAGGGGAAAGCCCCTGGCCCAGATGGCTATACAGCACCTTTTTATAAGACCTTCGCCCATGTTCTCGCTACTCCTCTACTAGAAGTCTTTCAAGAAATTAGTACCACGGGAGAGGTTAAGGGAACTATGGCTGAAGCCGTAATTACAGTAATACCCAAGGAAGGCAAGGACTCTAAACTCCCTTAGAATTATAGGCCTATCTCGCTGATAAACTTAGACTGTAAGCTCCTAGCCTCGATTCTAGCGAGACGCATCCAGAAGGTCTTGCCGTCCCTAATACATCCATCACAAGCGGGATTCTTGAAAAACAGGCTTTCGAGTGATAACACTAGAACTCTGGCTCACGTTATTGAAAAGGCGAGGCTCTTATCCACACCCACGGTAGCGATTACGCTAGACGCTGAGAAAGCGTTCGACAAGGTAGATTGGACGTATTTGAATGCGGTATTACACAAATTTGACCTGGGCCCTCTATTCACTAAATTAGTCATGTCCCTCTATGCCTGTCCCTCCGCTAGAGTGAGAGCTGGTGGTGCCATTTCCTCCCCGTTTAATCTAGAGCAGGGTACTAGGCAGGGCTGCCCTTTGTCCCTGTCTTTATTCCTCCTGGCAATTGAACCCTTTCTGTACTATATAAGGGAAAATCCCGACATTGCAGGAATTCGATTCACAGACTGCACAATTAAACTCACGGCCTACGCTGACGATGTGCTGGTTTTGAGTGAAAAAGCTGATAAAGCTATACCTGCATTACTCTCTACAATTGAAGAATTTTCATGTGTATCCGGATACTCCCTGAATAAGGACAAAACAGAAGTGAAATTACTAAATAACCTGTGTGACAAATGTATCCTGGGCGACTCCGGGCTTACCTGGCAGCCGAAGAGTTTTAAATATCTAGGTATGGAATTTGAGAGGGACCTGGTAACCACCCTAAAGATCAATGAGGATATACTCTATAAAAAAAATACAAAAACTACTAGATGGTTGGTCACCAAAGTTCCTCTCATGGTGGGGTAGAGCAGAGTCGTTAAAAATGATGATCAGCCCCTTGGTAAACTACATGGCGTGCATGCTCCCCATGACCTTCACGGAGGACTTTTTGCATAAAATAGAAAAATCGTTCACGGACTTCCTGTGGAAAGGGAAGAAACCGAGAATTGCCATGAGAAAATTACAACTGCCAAAGCTTAAAGGGGGTATAGGTCTGCCCAATTTTAGAAACTACCAAACCGCCTTTCTCTGCAAGCAGGGAGCTTCCTGGTTTGCCGAAGACCCTTACTATACGCCTTTATGGATTGATATTGAGAAATCCATTATAGGCAAGGCCCCGCTTTCTGCTGTACTTACAATGGACCTCTCACACCTCACGCACTCTAAATACATAATGCTTAATACCAAGAGAGCTCTTTTGCGTATAGATCACATTCACAAGACTGGCCTGCAAATCCACAACTCAGCTTCTGCATCTCTATGGCGCAACCCATCAATTAAAATTAGCGGCTCACCCCTCATGTGGGACCACTGGTCTGATAAAGGTATTAATGTGGTTTCAGATCTCTATGAGAATAACGAGCCATTGCCCTTCTCGACTCTGCAGACTAGGCACTCCCTATTACCGATTGACTTCTACGCTTTCCTGAAGCTAAAATCAGCCCTGTCCACACTACATTCAAACTAGCGACACCTTGGCTAAAATCTATGCTCCCGCACCTCCAATCCTCGGGGCATTTAGTCTCAAAAATATATAAACTACTTGCACCAGCACCTAACAAATCGATGAGACGTACTGAAATCAAATGGGAAGCAGAGCCAAACAACACTGGTATAGACATAGACTGGATCAAGATACATGCATCGGCACTCACACACAAGGTCTCGCCGATATTATCACAGACCAAATATATGATACTTAACAGGGCATTTTGGACCCCACAGAGGCTATTTAAGGTTGGACTGCGAGATACACCGACATGCTGGAACTGCTCATTAGATGTTGGTGATCTCCCACACATGTTATTTAATTGTCCCATGCTTCACACATATTGGGCCAAAATCTTTGATTATATTGGACGCATATTTGCCATACATCCCACAAGGGAATTCATCTACATTATCCTGGGAGCCATTGACCCACTGTTAAAGGGAGACCATGACCGCCAGCTTCTGGACCTCTTGCTAACATTGGCATGCAAGGTGGTCCTATGCAACTGGAAATCAGCGGCTGAGGTATCCTTCAATGCCTGGAGAGAATGGCTGTCCTGCATTAGGGGCACCGACAATCCTGCTCTACATTCGTCACCATGGCAAGTCACCAACAAAAAACTATGGTCCTCCTTAGATCAGGCCTCCTTCACCTTCGACCCACCATGAGATGCTGCCTGACTAAAACGATATTTAGTTTTTCCTTGGGGTGACTACTCCACAAACTGTACTGGGTATGATCCATACTACATGGCCATATTAACTTTAAACGTTAAGCGCAGGGATGACGAGGTGTTACATGGTGTTACATGGCTGGATTTGGATGGAAGGCTTCCACGGAATTGTGTAAGACAGTAATAATGCAAAGTTGATGGATCAAGTGTTATTACTTTGTTATCACCTCTTTTATAGATCCGGAATGATGTTTATTCTATTATTTAGTATGCTTTACTTTCTTTATTTATTTCATTCATGTATTGTTTTGTAGATGTGACCCATGCTTGATTCGGCATATCTTCAACATGCTTGTATAATTACTGATGCTTTATTGCCGCTCTCATTTTTGTTATTGCTCAATAAAAAAGATTTGAACTAAAAAAAAAAACTAAAAAAAACTTTGCAGGCACACTCACTCATTCATTCATTTATTTTGCGACTATTTATACACAATTGATTTAGATGGTACAAGAATAAAGAACATGAGTGTTATATACTTTTCAGATAGAACATGGACTGTATACAAAAGTAACTACAACTCAGTGTAGAAATACATTGTCATGATTAAAAACATTTATAACTGTCATGCCTGACGAAATTCGTATCTACGCGCGTTTCGCGTTATGCCTTCATCAGGAAGCCATGTAAATGAACAGACCTAGAGGAATTTATGGAAAGAAGAAAACTGAGTAAATTACATATAGGAATTCCTACTAAAAATATCTGCTCACATAAAGAGTCAGAACTCATTTATTTAAAAGTACAAAAAATCTAACGCTGGAGAGTCACAGGTGGGGATAAATAAAGGATTGTCCAAGACTGGACAGAAATAGTGACAATCCTAGACGTCCTTTCGTCGGATATGGTGCCTACGTAGAAAAAAATGTGATAAAACAGACTGATAAGAGGAGAAGAAGAAGCGAGAAAAGACCCGTGACTGAAATGATTGTGCCCATGATGGGTCCTACTCGAGAACGGAATAGTGACCATAAAAACATGCAATTGAGACCAAACGATGCCCACCGAGTCTTCTGCCAAGAAAAGCGTAGATTGTAATGATGAACATAATTACCTTCTCTAATCTGAAACGAGGGCTTCTAATTTTGGAATTACACTGATGCAATGTGGGAGGGACATAAAGTACCTAATGAGAAAACCAACACAAAATCTCAGGAGCCTGTTTATCGTGCAAGCGATGGAAGGTAGCTTGGGTTCTAAAAGATCTCGAAACAATCAATGACCTTACCCGTGCTGGGGAACTAAAAATATATTCTTCCAACACGTCAGGACGGGCGCCACGTGAATGGAAGTCAAAAAGGTTTAAATGAATTGCCACGAGTCCCAAAGGTGCCGCGCTCAACGAGGGTGACGTGGAACTCGCACTATAATGTAAAAGAATGTGAACACCACGTGTGCAACAAGGCTGAGTCAAACGAAATAAACCATCGCGATTCGCTCGGATATACTCGTGAGTTTCACATATTTGGCGGAGGAGACTGTGGAAAACCAGTTCTCTGGCATTCCTCTGACTGTCCCCTGCTCTCGCTGTCTAATGGGATTCGTAGAATTGTTGTTTTCTGGGGGGTTTTGGTTTCTTTGCTGTGGAATATTATTGTATCGTTTTCCATACTCTGCAGTGTCGCACCTAACCTATAGTTTGTTACTTCTGCCACATGCACACGCATTTCCTGTTCTAGGCAGAGTTTTGAGCTCTTCTCACGCCTCCGACGTGCTTCCAAGCTCTATCTTAGACTCATGATTCTCTGCCATCAAGGTTTACACATCTCCGCGTGGCATTTTGTTGATGATATGCTGATGTTTCAGGCGACCGAGTGCGTCAGGGCAACAGAGGTTGTAAGTAACGGAGCACATCACGCTTCTGCCCGAGCGCATTGACAGGGGTGGTAGGCCTTCCCCCACACAACGTGTTGGAGGACTCATGCGGCGCTGCCTCCGTCAAGCTCCAGAGGACACATCTGTTTTCAGGACCTGACCCAGAGCCGGGGTGGGACACATATTTCATTGTCAGATCAGAACCAGATGGAAGGTAAAGTTTGTTAGCAGAGCTCTCATAAAATTCATCTGACATTAAATGGTGTAAGAACCCAGACGAGGCACCGGTTAGAAACGACCTGTTTTTACAAGCAGGGTTTGCACAGTAGGAATTCGCAAATGCACTTGAGATCCTGGCAATTTGCAGCCAGCAGAGATCCATTTCCTGTACTAATAACACACTAACGCTGCTGGGGCCCTGGAGGAAGCACCTGTTCACCCCGGCTCCCTAACTACCCCCTCCAGCATGAAACGCCCCCAGAATGATTGCTTTTCAGTCTTGGATGGACAAACCTATATTTGTTTTCACTTGTTTGGACTGTAGAGAAAAACCAAGGACTACTAATATATTTTATTTTTAAATTCTTGACTTCCATGGCACATTCTGTGTTGGTTGCTGCCACATAACTAAGGAGCAAGCCATTATGCCTCAGTGTCGTGCCAGCAACCTGTGTCTTGCTCAAGGCTTCATTTAGCAGCCCTTTGACATCTTGTTTGCAAAGTTGCCAAACGGTTCTGCAACCAAAGGCGCAATGCTATTTCTGTCGTAGTGTGAATCAAGCACAGAGAGAAAGAGTTGGTGTAAAATGCTAACTGCGCTCCTAGGAACAATCAGCCCTACTAAAAGTGAGAGAGAAGGGTAAAAGAACTACCTAGAGTAGGACACGTCATAAGACTAAAACATTTACACAGGATCTTCTGATGTGTTTGTCTTTAAAGATCTTAACGTTGCATGCTTCTTAGTTCAGGTTGTGTTGAAGAGTTTTGCAAAGATTAGGAACAGTCTATTGACACCAAAATGCAGAGGAACAGCAGGAGCATGGCCGGTCCGAAGAGCTTGACAAGTACAAGTGGAATCCAATCAATCGAGGACTGGACAAAAAGGATATCAGTCGGATTGACGTCCTCCTCCCCGGGCAGGTGCTGCAGAGGGTTTAGTACAGTCACGGAACGAAGTACTCTCATGTGTTTGTGCCTACAGGAGTGATCTTAGCAGGTTGGGCTTGTCTGAAAGATGGCCCAGATAAAATACATCAAACAACGCCCCATTGCATACTGTCCCTGTCATTTTTTCAAAGACCACATGCCTCAATGTAGCAAATCAGATGGTACACCTTTGGTAACTTAAGGAATTTAACATCAGTCAGTGCTTATTATCACCAAGTATTCCATCTCTTCCAGCTCCTTTTACAAACATTTGCACATAACTGAACATATATATGTACCTTTGTAAATTACGTGAATTTGTAGCAGGATAGTTTTTCTTTAAAGTATTGCAATGAAAGATTTAGGATCCTTTCATGTGAATATTGTGAACATTGACCAGAACTCAAGGATAACCCTGATTTGATCTTACTTAGTTCATTTGTTCTAATCCGCAAGCTTTGGTTAACTACTCTTTATGATTCCTTGACACTGCTGTTGCTTTCCTCTTGCTCTCATGAAGAGACCAAACAACATTTGAGAAGTCTCCAGTAGATGTGCTGGGCTGGAGTCTTTAGTCAGCCAATCCAGCAAAACTAGCTATGATGTCAATTGCATACCACCCCCTATTAGAATTGGAATTGGCTTGGTGTGAGGTGGCACAAACACAATGGAAAGGCAACATACATCCATGCCTAACCTCCAGTTCAAAAGAGAAGCACCGCCTTTTGACAGCACAGTTCTAAGGCACTCACACAGGTCATACTATCCCCTTTGTGACAATTCAGTCTAACTGTTTGATTTGATAAGAATTATGTGCATTTAGAGGCTACATCTAATACCAATGCAACTAATTACGGTGTGTGATATCTGCTCTTGCTGTTAATTACATCTTGGTACCGAATTGCTAAAACTGAAAGCGACCGCTCACTTCTCTCTGTAATACCCTTTCCCATATACATACCTCTAGTTGGCAGAGGTAGGTACCTTTCTCCAACTAGGGACCCTTGCTTCTAGTCAGGGCAAGGGGAAAAAACACTTTAGAAGATCCCTGCTCACCCCCGCAGTAGCTTGGCACGAGCAGACAGGCTTATCCCAAAGGCAATGTGTAAAATATTTGTACCAACACACACAGTAACACAGTAAAAACACAACAAAAGGACACACACCAGTTTAGAAAAATAAAATATCTTTATCTAAACTTAACAAGTCCAAAATGACAAAAATCCAACATACTCAGGTAAAAATATGACTTTCAAGAGGTTTCAAGAACTTGTACCATAGAAAACTATGGATGCGTGACTTTTACACAAAGTACCGGAGGTTGGGTTAAAATTCACAGGGCTAAACAGCCGCAGTGTCGGAGTCAAAGAGATGCGTCAACTCCTGAGACCTTGGGGAGGCGATGCGACAGTCCTGCTGCACGCAGAGGAAGGGTTGCTTTGAATCCGGTCTGTATGGGGAGTGATACATCGATTCTTCGTGATGGTTCCAGTCCGCAGGAGATGCGCCTGGTAATCTTTCTACACAGGTGTGATGCGTGGAAATCTGGGATGCATCAGTGATTGATGCGGCAGCGTCGAGAGGCACTGCATCGATTTTCTTCATTCGTGATCCCTTGATGCGTCGATTCTTGCAGCGGGGACAGGCGCTACGTCTATATTCGCAGCAGCACGGCAATGCGTGGAAATTCTTCTCGCGCCATGGAGATGCGTTGGAAAAACAGCAGTAAGAAGAGTGATGTGTCGATTTTTGAAGTTCTTCAAGGGGCCCATGCATTAAGCATTTTAACCGTTGCAAATGGGCCAATTCACATAATCTGCCAGTTTGCGACTGGAAAAATGCCTTTTCCTATGCATGTACCTTTTTGCATTCGCAATATAGGTAATCACAATTTTTTGTGATTATCTAAATTGCGAATGCATTTAGGGACTCGCAATTTGCGATTCCCTTTTTGAAATGCATGTAACATTTCCTAAATGGTACTTTGCATTTAGGAAACGCTAATTACCATCTACTTCAAGATGATGGTAATTTGTTCATACATTGAAAAATGCACAAACATTGCATTTTTCAATGCACAATGTAGCGCTTAAGGGCATGTGTGTGTTACACATGTGCATACTAACCTTTTTTGGGGGTGCCTCAGGGAAGCCTTAGGCACTCAGGCAGCCTTAGATTTGCATTTGCAAATTGTTATTACCAATTTGGTAATCGCAAATTGCGAGTACATTCCTGTTCATTCCTATAGGCATGTAGGCCCATAGGAATGAATGGGAATGCATTCCCTAATAGCTATTCTCAAATTGTGAATCGCTATTAGGGAATGGTAAGGATTCGGAAGATTATTTGCGAATCCTTCATGCATAGTCATTCGCGATTACCAAATAGCGAATCCTTAAAATTCGCTATTTTGGTAATCGCAAATGATTACCTTGATGCATGTGTCCCCACGTTTTTCCTTTCTTCTAGCTCCCAAACAGCAACAACAACCTCCAGAGGCCCAATCTGGCACAGGCACCTCCTGGAATGTCAGACCTCTCAGCAGTAGAGTTCAGGGGAGCTGGGGGGGTGACATATTTGTGTCCCTGAGACTTCAAAACAGGAGGCCAGCACACACAGGCCCTTGGAGATCTCTTTCAAGCAGGGGACACAGCACACAGCAAAGTCCTTCTTCTTCCCTTTGCAGAAACAGCAACTCCAGGCAAACCCCACACAGCACACAGCAAAGGGGCAGTACTTCTCCTTAGTCTCTCCAGCTCTTCTCCTTGGCCCCAATATTTATACTACAAAATCCTTTCTTCTCTGGTGGCAGAGAAGCCCTGTGCTCAGTCAAAACCAGTTCTGTCCTCTCTGGTACAGCTTCCTGACAGGAGGTGGAGACCACATTGTGGAAGGCAGACCATGCCTATATAGGTGAAAAGAAATCTCCTCCCTCTACTCTAAATGCAGCCCAGATCTATTCAACCCTTCCCTGCTCATCCAGACTCTCTGGAGCCACTGCACACCCCCAACCCCTGTCATTTCAAAGCCAGACAGTCAATACACATCCTAGCAGAGGCACAATGGATGACTAAGCAAGAAAAGACCTACTTTCTATAAGTGGTATTTTCAAACACAGAATGTAAAAATCACCCTTACTAAGAGATGCATTTTGGTGCACTTGCCAGGTCGACATGGCAGATAAAAAACTTCGCCCAGGTACTTCAGCGGCAGGGGCTACTCATCTAGGTGGCACATTCAGTGCTGCAGGCACACAAGTAGCATTTAATTAACTATCCCTGGTACACTTAGTACACTTTACTAGGGACTAACTAGTAAATCAAATACGCCAATCAGGGATAACCAATCATAATAATGTACACAGAGAGCATATGCACTTTAGCACTGATCATCAGTGGTAAAGTGCCCTGAGTCCTAAAGCAAACAACCACAGGTCAGGGGGGAAAAATGAGTAAGAAGCAAAAGGTTTGGGGATAACCCTGCAAAAAGGGCCATTTCCAACACATTTGCTGTTTCTCATCTTGTCGTACCCATTATATTTGTATTTCTGCACAGTAATGTATACTGCGTTCTTACCCACAGGGGGCATGGATGACATGAAATAAAATTCTGAAAATAAATATATGAGCTGCGGAGATACCACATGCTCTGAAAGACGCCCTGTGGCCAAGGCCTGCCCCTTCACAATGCCTGATTCCCTGACCTCCAGGCAGTTCCTAATCTCTGCCCTTCTAGAAAGTTCCAACTCTTGTCTCTTCCAGCGGACCAGAGTTCATCTGGTTCTAAGCTTTTCAAGCTATACCCTTCAAATCAGTTCTGATCCTTTCTGCTTCCATCTCTTCTCAAATGTCCCTGCCTCTACCAATTCTGTAGCTGTTTATGACTTCCCCACCTTACCTCTTATTTCATTTCCTTTCTCCCTTTAAGTGGATACTTTTCCCGCTCATTAAATATGTTTATTAATCCACTGTACAATAGTTCTGTACACGGACAGCACTTTCAAACTCTCACCAGGACACATTAGATAGAGCACATATTCAGCATAGCACGGACATGCCATTATATTTGGGCATAACTGTACTCAGGACAGCATTGTTCACCAGCGTACACTAGGCACTATCAAACAACAGAACATATTGAGATAGAGCTCCTGACAGACATCTACCAAACTATACTATCAAACAGCAAATGCAGCTCCAAGCAGTACTCATAGCCATCAGTTGCCTTAGAAACATGTATTTCTGCTCGACAACTGTACCAAGCTACAAGATGTGTACGTGATGGGGTAATGCCCTCCTTTATTACTCATCAGTCATCAAGAATAATTATCAAGAACTCATTGAAGTTTACACATTTTCTAAACATTAGGATGTTTCCATTCATGCTTTTGATGTCCCATCATAAGCTGAGTCATGCTTCTGTCTGTGAATGAAAAATAGAAATAATATGTACAGTTATTTCAGGTCTTCTAAAAGCAATGCATTGCCATTTCATTGCACAGATTTGATGCTACGCAGATGCATTTGTCTTCTTCGGTATAGCACAAGTTGTGTTCTGTCTTGAGTGTCACGAAAGGTTGTATGACAGAGGCACGCATAACTAAATCACACGTGCCTCTACAGCGCTGCCCGAACAACGAATGTGTCTGAACAACTCAGTCCTTTACCACACATGCCTTTACCATGTAATTGCATGTTAAAGGCATGACTGGTAAAGGGATTTGTGTGTTACAGATCACACCACAGCTCCCCGAGCTGAGTCCTAAAACAATCCCGACACCCCGCCCCAAGCCCTAAAAACATCCCTAGCCTCGAGCCGTAAAAACAACCGAGCCCTAAAATCAACCCCTACCCACCGAGCACTAAAAACAACCCCACCCTGAACTCTGAAAACACCCCATCCCCCCACCCCTAAAAACTACTGCCCAAAAACCCGGCCCCAGCCCCACTTACCAGACCACACCCCGGAGTTCTCTCTTCTTGTGCCTGCCCATCTGCTCATCTAGACCACGTATGCGTGGTTAAGGCAAGCATTTTCCACTTATGTTGAAATAGCACATGTGGCTTAGCCCGTGTTTTAAAGGCCGTTTCCCGTCACAAAAAGGCGGTGTACATGATGTATGACTTGTTTTAGTGTTTATGATCCTCAATTGCACCCTCACTGGAAGAGATTGATTGTAATTGTAGTGTGCACCCAATTCTCTGAGATTGGTAACCTTGCACCCATGTAGTTTAAATTAGCTTCATTATATGTGCCCTGTCTTCTGGGCAGAGAACCTTTTTTACAATCTTTCCCAGATTTCTGCAAAAACAGCCTATGCCAATCAGGAAGATGTTAACGATAAAAAGTGGTTCATCGAGGCCCTTTGCTGTATATTCCTTTTCCCCACGCAGCAGCTTGTCCCTGTCTAGCAGTGAGCTATATACCAGTTCTAGTTATCTCTTGTCAGCTAAACAGGTGGCTTAGCCAGTCAAGTTCCAAAACCTCAAAAGGAAGCTGTGTATTAGTGAACTGCCCGGGAATTAATTTTCCAGTATTAAAAATTGACGTAACACTGTTTGTGGTAGCATGCATCTACAGCATTTAAATCAGACATATTTTGGATACGTCTCTTAACTTTGTCTGCCCGTTCATCATTGCATTTTTGTAAAACTGATGATTTGAATTTAACTGTTTGTGCATTAAACCAAGCATTTTTTTATTTTCCTCTCCCTGAAGTATAAACTTAACTCAGTACCACAGAAAAAATGTTTTTTCTAAAATCAAACGGGGTTTCACACGACCGTAGAACACGAGAAGTTGTGGGATGTGATTCTTTCTCCTGGAACGGAGTTTTCAAGTTAACAAAATGCGCTCTACATTTCTTGTGAACTTTCTGCCCAACACAAACGTGAAACTTAGTTATTTTTCTCTCCCTGCATGTTTTTTTAATTCCAGCCACTCCTCTTCCAGTGAGTACAGATACATCGTCATCTTCTTGAAACACCACATCACAAATTAAACACTTTTCTATGTCCATTTTCACTGTATCTCACAGCAACTCGCAAGAACCTGTAACACATAAATGAAACATTTTTTTTATTAACAAAAAAACAAACAATAACAACAAAGTTACAAAACAAAACACAAACAATAGCAAACTTTTTATTTCAAAAGTTAATTGTAATATTTACCTTCCTTCACACTTTGTCATATAAGTCAACGAAAAAATTATACAAACTTTGTCTATCTGACATATTCCGCGATTATTTGATATTATGGTCATCAGAAACAATTTTTGATGTTATTTTTGACTTTCCCGTCCCTAAAAACATATAAAATGATACCACACATGGGCATTTAAACAGTTATAGCCTATATCTTAAATAATGGGCAGCCATTTTGAAAAATCTGCCATATTGGATTAATGCGTCATGTAGAGTGGTAGACTTTTCACCATCGTTTTCTACGGAAAAATTTCAATAACAATCCACTCACAGAAATTGTATTGCAATTACTTTTAGGTTCCGCAACAAATTGACTAGTCTATATCCCAGGGACAGATCATCTGGCAGTGCCCTGTGGATGTGAACCGTATTCCGCTGTGTGCTGAGTCTTGAAAGCCTTTTCAGCAGCTGAAGCAATGACTGCAGGTACTGGCACTACCATCAACATTCTCTAACACCGCCACCAATAACCCCCGTAAGCCTGGGTGTGAACTGTAAGGGAGAGATGTCAAGTTATTGCTTTCACACAAAGGTTTACGTGGACTTTCATTAAGCATATGGTTTGTTTCAAAAGCGAGAAGTAGGAGTTGCTGAAAATGAAGGTACCAATCCCAACTTAGCCTCACTGCTGTTACACAACATCAAAAAATCCCCGTTTATGGTAGCCTCTGTGCAATGAACACAATACCAAAGAGATGTGAACAACATAATCTGTTCTTTCAATAAGTCTGCTTTTCGATTGGCATTGCTGTTTGCAAGGAGTTTGTATGGTAGATTTCTGATGCATGTTGATTTTGTGGCGGAATCTTGGCAGTGTAGAAGGCTGCAAAGAGATGTGCAAGGAAGGAAATAAAACAATTGTCACATTTGGGCACATCAAGCCAGCTATCACACATGGAAGACAAACAACCGCAGTGGAGGGCAGAGCAACAGTTTGTGACAGGCACATTGTCATTGAAAACGTGATGTTCCTGTACCATGGGCAGGTATAACAGAGAGATAAGAGTAAGATGTTGCATGATGGTTAGTGACATCTTTGGTGTGGGCTTGATGTGACAAAAGTGGCACTGGCAGCAGTGGTTTTTATGGTTGCAGCAGCTGGGGCAAGGAGTGGTACACCAAAAAAAGATGCGGTTGGGGAAGTCAAAACCATACAGAGCTTCCGGTGCAAGTGCAGCACCGCCACAGGTGAGCACTTGCAGCTTCAGAATTGTACTGTGGTTAGCAGGTATGCTACCTCACTTGAAGGTGCAGAGTTCATTTTGTATTCCCTGCCCTGCATAGCCAGCACTGTGTAGGGAGGTGCATTTTAAAGTTAGCACGCCCTTGGTCGCATCAGGAGGCACCACAATTCACTTGACAATAGACGGATCCTACTACAGTTACTGGAGCAATGTCCTAGGGCAGGCCACAGTTGTATCCATTATTACATTAATTCCAACATGACGAGAGACGTTGTTGACACAAACTCATTTGCAGATATCACACTGGCAATTTGGAGCACCTGGAGGCATATTATCCAACGCAAAGGCAAACAGGTTCTGTGCTACCTACAACGCCATGAGGTAGATATAGTCTTCCTACAAGAAACCCACTTACCGCCTAAGATATCTCATACTTTTGCGACGACGTGGGGCCAACATCGTTTATAGCTCATATGCCAGAGGGGTCTCCATATTTATTCACAAGCGTATACTCTTTCACTTGTAAGACCTCCACTCAGACGCCAAAGGGAGGTATTTAATTGTAATGGGGCATTTTCTAAGGCACCGTGTCACACTGGTAAATGTGTACTCCCCAAATACAGATATCCAAGAATTCTATGCCCACCTACAGACTCAAATCGGAAAACTTGAAGCGGATTATATCTGTATGGGAGGAGACCTTAACATACTACTTAAGCCAGACCTGGACAGTACCGCTCAAGCCCCATCCACAAAGCCTTGTATGAGGAGAGCATTACAGCAGCTCTGTGACACGCTCCCACTAATAGATGTCTGGCGTCAGCACAACCAGTCACAACCTGCATACACACACCACTCATCGCATTACCATACATGGACCTGGCTCGATTACTGGTTACTAATTCCTGCCCTCCTTCTATGGGTTACCTCTATTTCACAACTTCCGCATACACTATCGGATCACTCCCCTGTAATACCTAAATTGCAGTTCCCCAGGACGGAGGGATTTTGAGGGACTATGGAGATTCCCAAGTATGGCTCTAAAAGAGTCGGAGTTACCCTTGGAACTCCATGCCGCTATAGTGAAATATTTTAAAAGTAACAAGTGCTTTGTATGCTTGTGGTTGACACTTTGGGAAGCATTTAAGGCATACGCCAGAGGGATATGTATCTCCAAACATGCAGGTATACTGTAAGACCGTCACAACACCCTGGCCCACATAGAAAACAAACTAGCAGTGCTGGAATGTGAATAACTCGAAAGTCAGGTTCCAAACTATCTTCTAAAGCATGCTCATTTGCTCGAAGATGTCCGAGAGGTCGCTGAGAGGGAAACACATTACTTGGGGATATATGTTGCAGCTAGGCGATATGGGGAGGGGCAAAGACCTGGGAGAATGCTGGCCAAATTATTACAACCCCCTCGGGGGCAATCATACATCCCCACTGTCAGGTGGAAAGATGGTACATGGCGCTGACACGACCGGTATCCAGGCCGTAGTACTTGCATACTACACTGATCTGTACACCACCAGAGTATCCCCAGATGCTCAATGCTGTACGCAGTATGTGGAGGAGATTGCAATGGTGTGGCTCTCAAAGGCTCACCAACAATTCTTAGCCGAATCCTTCATTATAGAAGAGATTCAACAGGCCAACGACTCTATGGATGGCTCCAAAGCGCCTGGGCTAGATGGTTATGCAGGTACTTTTTCACAAAACATACAAACAGCTCCAGGCACCCCACCTCCTAGAGGTGCATAGGGAGGCGATGGAACAGGGCGAGCTTCCACTTACCCTCCGTGAAGCAGTGATTATCCTAATTCTTAAACCCGAGAATGAGCCAGCGCTCTGCGGATCGTACCGGCCATAATTGCTGCTGTATTTCGATAATACAATCTTAGCGAAAATGCTAGCCACTAACCTCTCGCTCCTTATGGAACAATTAATCTCCCCATCTCAATCTGGATTCATCCCGCACAGATCTACGGCTCTGAATCTATGCTCCCTCTTCGTGGTGATACACAGAATTGATCCCTCGGGCCTGCATTAGCAGCGCTATTAGATGCCGAATAAGTTTTGATTCGCTGGGGTGGGAATTTCTGCATGCCACAAAAAAAAATGGGGGTTCCCCTTGGATCCTCTGCCCTCATCCGGTTATTGTACACATGACCCACAGCGCGAATCCGACTAAGTGGCACTATCACACAAACCTTTCATTTATTGCGGGGAACAAGACAAGGGTGCCCATTGTCGCCTGTGTTATTCATTATAGCTCTAGACCCACTAATGCAATAATTAATAACAAAACATGTACACAGGGGATTGCAATTCAAACCCGGTCCACTATTAGTTACGGCATACAGTGATTACATTATCCTTTACAGACTACATCCAAATGATAACTTGGCACCAATACTTCAAGAGATAAAGCGTTACGAGGCCCTATCAGGCCAACATGTCCAAACTAGTACCCCTGACAGCAACAACGAAAATTGTGGAGAGTGAGTTTCCCCTTCTGTGGAGCGACACCTCTACAAAATATTTGTGAATACACATACACACGAAGAAAGAGCAAATATTGTGACTCAACTACGGCCCGGCGATGGATAAGCTGACGGAGCGAGTAGAGCGATGGATCAGACTCTCCCAATCAAATGTGGGTCGAATGGCCATCATTGAAATGGTAGTCTTGACCCAGTTTATATATCTCTTTCAGCATATTCCCATACTATTAACAAATGCACTCTTTACCATGCTCCGCTCTACTCCTAAAAGGTCGGTATGGGGGGCCAAGCAGCCACACATTGGGTGGGACACACTGACTCTTCCATATGAGCGCAGAGGATTCGGAGTCCCCAACTCGCATATATACTACTTGGTGGCCCAATGTAACTTTGCGCAGACACTGGTACCACCAGGACGTACATATACCATTTGCCAAACCTGAGGCGGATCTGGCTTCCCCTGTGGCGTTGGCTGCTATACTACCATCAGGCTTGCTATGCGACCCATAAGACATATTAACTGTATCTACTACTAGCTGGGCATGGACGATACTGTTAAGTAAATTGGGTGGACAATTGCTATACTCCCCGGCAATCTCATTAGCTGCCAATCCTTGGGTACCCATCACACAGGAATCATTAGTCCAACGCACCTTAGCAAGATACTCCTTAAAAACATTTTGTAATCTCTTCTCAGATGGGCATATCTACTCCTGTACTGAGGACATATGCTTCTAATATGCCCCCTTCGTCCTGCGACAGCTACAAGGTGCGATCAGAACTCTGATACCAACCTACCCATTCGAAGCAAAGGAGTTCCCACCACTAACAATGCTCTTCCCCGACACAAATGGGGACCACCTCATCTCTAAATTATACCATGCTAGTTTAGCACTAACCCCCACCCATGATTCAAAAATACGTGCCGCATGGGAACAGGACCTAGGGTATCCCTTACCAGATCAGAAGTGGTACAGCTGCTGCACGGAGGCGGAACTAATATCCTTGAATCACCGACATAAACTAGTGCACTTTAAGTTTCTTTGGGGACGTATATCACACTGTCCAAACTTCATCAACTGGACTCCAATTGCCCAGGTAACTGTCCCAAATGCCAGCCACCTATGGCAGACTTTGCCCATATGACTTGGAAATGTCATGAAGTGGCCTCATATTGGCGTGATATATTAATTACTATATCTCGTATGACACACTTCCACATTGATCCCTCCCTGCTGCTAGCCCTCTTGGGCTACATCCAAGAGGTCCATAAATCATCACGCAGATACGTGGCTATCGCACTACTACTGGCAATAAAAACTAACTATACACTGGGGAAGTAAACGAATGCCCAATAGACAAACCAGGATTAAGATCCTGGTGCATTGAGATTCAAACAGCGAGCCATATGCAACCCTACAATCACCTACATCCAGACCCCCAAATATATAACAGCCACTGCGTTCCTATCTACTTACACTGGACAGTGATGACGACGAACAGATGAGACAGGGGGCGCTGACCTAATTAAAGAACTTGTCGTAGTACTGGTACATCACCGTTCTGTGCTAACCTGAGTTATCTTGAATCCTGTGCACCTGAGGCAGATTGTGTGTAATACCTGTTTGTTAGACCTGGCACCATTGGCGTGGGTCTCCCTTCCATCTTCCGCTTTTTATCTCTTCTGTGTTTGCTGGTGTTAGATGCTCTGGGAGCTGTGCCACTGCCATTTGCCACAGCGCGAGAGCTCCCTATTGTAAATTGACTGCATGAATTGGTATTCCCATAATTGGCTCATTTGATTTACCTGTTAGTCCCTAGTATAGTGCACCGTGCGTGCCCAGGGCGGGTAGACCGAATGCTGCTGGTGGGCCTGATTGCGCCGTCCATCGAAGCCGCTTGTAAAGTGGACAGTCAAATTTAGTATGCCTGAGCTCAGAATATTAAAGTACATATTTTAGTGAGGATTATTTTTATATTCTGTGTTTGAAAATATCACTTTTAAAAAGTAGGTATTTTCTTGCCTAAGCCTTCCAGTGTGCTCCGCTGTTATTTGTATTGGCTGTCTGGTTTTGGAGGGACAGGGCAGGCTGAGCCCGACCTGGATTTAATAGAGAGGTCTGCAGTTGGAGTATGGGGAGGGGTGCCCCTTTGATCCGAGCAGGGCTGTGCCTGGCAAGGTGAATGATGGCTCCACCTCCCACTGTGCGTCTGATGGCAGACCCCCTCTTCCTGAAAGGCAGGATGCAGCCTTGTAAACAAAGTGCTCCAGGACGACACCAAACTGGTTCTGGCTGGGTTCAGGAGTTTTGTGACTTTTGAGAACAAAGACTTTTTGGGGTATAAGTATCTGTGCAAAACCCCCTACACGATGTGTTACTTCTGGATGTCAAGACGATCCTCTGTCCGTGTAACTAGAGGGAAAGAACTTTGAAACTTTCATCCATCTTGCTGAATCAACTACCCAAGGCCCTGATTTGAGCTTGCCTCCTGCTGAAGTCTCAGGGACATTAGACTTCACCCATCAGCCGTTTGTATTCCTATTTGAGGGGTATTCTACTTGCAGGTGAGGCCTCTGTTGAAGATTCCAGAGCCTCTGGTTCTACTGCGGGGAACGCGGACTGAAAGTCATCATATCGCTAGTGTAGGCTGCTGCAGCTGAGGAGCTGTTGCCACTGAGAGCCCGCATTTGCCTGTGTTACCAAAGTCATCATTGCCGCTATTGTGGGCCGTCGCAGCTGAGGAGCTGTTGCCGCTGAGAGCCCGCATTTGCCTGTGTTACCAAAGTCATCGTTGTTGCTATTGTGTGCCGCCGCAGCTGAGAAGCTGTTGCCGATGAGAACCCACATTTGCCTGTGTTACCAAAGTCATCGTTATCACTATTGTGGGCCGCTGCAGCTGAGGAACTGTGCCGCTGAGTGCTAGCATTTGCCATACCATGAAAATCATCGCTATCGCTATTGTGGGCCGCTGCAGCTGAGGAACTGTGCCGCTGAGTGCCCGCATAAGCTGTCCTACGAGAATCATCGCTATTGTGGGCCGCTGCAGCTGAGGAGCTGTTCCACTGAGTGCCCGCATCTGCGTCCTACGAGAATCATCTCTATCACTATTGTGGGCCTCTGCAGCTGAGGAGCTGTGCCGCTGAGTGCCCGCATTTGCCGTCCTACGAGAATCATCGATATCGCTATTGTGGGCCGCTGCAGCTGAGGAGCTGGCCGCTGAGTGCCGCACTAGTCACCACTTCGAGGATCTTGTTACCACATTCGTGTGCCACTGGGTGCCCGCCTTTAAGACCCGTCTCAGGATTATCATGAGTGCACGCCGCGGACCACTACAGCTGGGAGCTGTGGCCGCTACGAGTCCTCCTGTCATCACCGCGGCTTCCTTGTGAGGCTGCGTGCCATGCCCCTTGAAATCTCAGGTACATTGTGCATCACCAGGTCGCGTAGACCACGGCCTCGAACTAAGTTTGTTTCACACGCTGTTGAGTGCTTTTATTACTTTTTAAGTGAATCTATAATTATGTGCATTGTGGCTTCTGGATCGCTTTTGAGCCTTGTGTTAAGCCTATATAAAGATACTTATTTTTCTATAACTACTTATGTGGTGTCCCTTTGTAGTGTCTTCACTGCGTTATTGTGTATGGTCATAAAGGCTTCTCACACTGCCTCTGATATAGACCTGTCTGCTTGTGCTATGTTACCACAGGGTTGAGCAGGGGTGATCAAAGGGTGTAGCCCCCTTACTCTGACTTCGGAAGAAGGATCCGTATTTCGACTTCGGTGCCAGCCGCTGCCAACTAGAGATCCCCATTTCTAACACTGTTTTAATATTTGAACTGCATGTTTCCACTGCTCATGTAACCATACGATTCTGTAAGCAAAGCTAGATCGAGGACATAAGCCTTCATCTGATTGTATTTGTATGTTTTTATTTTTGGGTTTTTTTCTGAAAAATTAATAATTTAAGTTAAAAAAAAGAATATTTTTTTTTACTGCGAGCGATGTGCTAATCCACTACATCACATAAATTACATTCTTATGGATTGACAGAATCACTGCACCATGAATATTAATCAGACAGGGATGACGTTGGAAAAATCTTCTGCATGCCTGTGAGTGCAGTGATGGAGTCCTAAAAGGGACAGTAAACCTCACTCACTGCCTTTACATTTGCAATATACAGACATTAAAAATTAAACAACATGATGCAGAGCGACATCGGGGGCAGGAGAAGCATTCAGCTGCCTCTAACAAAGCCCACTGGCTAGAACCACAAAGCAAAACTGTTGGTCAGTGGCAGCTTTCGCTTTGAAAATGGATACCACCCTATTTGAGGTGTTGCTATCCAAAGAATACTTTACACCAGTGCTTTAAATGGGCCGGTACTCACCGGTACTGAGTACCGGCACTTCTCCACTGCCAAGCAGAGTACCGGTACTCAGGGTTGAATTGACAAGGTTGGCACTGGGCCGGTGCTGAGGGTCAGCTGTGTTCCTGTATCCGAGGCCAGTATTGTACTGTCCCTGACATCTACCCTGCTGGACACTGCACATGTTCACGACCCAACCGTGCTCACTGTCTGCCACTGAAAGCTTACCGTCTGTAGGGCCTTCTGCTGAGGGGAGAGGACGGATAATGGGGTGAGAGAAGGCGAAGAGTGAAGGGACAGAGCTAGAAGAAGCAGAGAAGAGTTTAAAGGGGAAAAAGATAGACAAAGGGGTAAGCGCAGATAGAGATGGGGAAGAGATTGAGACAGCAATGGAAAGAGTAAGAGAGGCACGGAGAAATAGAGAGTGATGGTAGAGAATTATAGAATACAATTGGGGTGAAGTGAGAGGGACGGAGTTAGATACAAATGAGAGAGAAGTGAGGGGGAGGGATCAAGAGGTTTGAGATGTAAAATTGATAGAGAGTGTGTCTGCTTGTTTGTGTGTGAGAGAAATGAAATCGGAGCGAAGAGAATCGGGACATTTAGGAGGTATTTTAAAAGAAATGCGTGGAATACTTATTTTGTGTGTATGTGTGTGCACTCTTGAATATAAAAGGACTGCATTAAATGCAAGTAAGTAGGAACAGTATGACATTAAGAAGCTGCAAATATTGTGACACAAGGAAATATTAACATGTGGTGTTTGTCATTCATTTTATGTAACAAATTAGCGCATTTTGTTTATTTTCATACATTTCTCACATGTTTTGGTATGTCTTGCAACTGGTGTAAATCCCCTTCTCTGCACATATGAAAAGTTTGAGACAACTATCAAGGACAAAATGAATACTCAACAGAAGTGTTTTGTATCATCATGTCTCACCCCGCCTCTAACCCTGCCCACTGCCACGCCTCATCTCAATTTAATGAGTACCTGCACTTATTTTGTTCCATTTAAAGCACTGCTTTACACCACAGTAAGAGTCACAATAATTTCTACATTTCGTTATGTTTCAAAAGGAATTGTTTTTGTGGTTGTAAAGTCTGCAAGTATGCACAGCACAGGCTTTGCGACTGCAAAAACCTTGTGTATATTAGGACCTCAGATTCCACACATTCTGAGAAAGGGGGCCAAGGATCAGGCCTGGCAAGGCTTAGACCACCGAATGAGGCATAATCAACACTTTCATCTTTGAAAGATTTAGATCGTCCTGGTCAACCAGTCTCAAGGACAGACTGTTTTGCATTCTGGTCTCCTGTTAGTGAATCAACGGCAGTATAGTCTGCTTAGGTGACGAAAAAGAATCCATGGACACAAATCCGCGTGGCCGCAAGCTAGAAGTTAAAAAAAGTAAGAAACTCAATTCTTACTGCCAAGAAAACTAACATTGATCTCGGTTTTAAATAGTTTGTTTCGGTATGCACGATTAATTAAAATTATAGCAAACATTCACAGTGAAAAGTGCACCCGGAATTTGAAAAAAGCAGTACCAGGCATATTACAAAAGATACAATTGACGAAAAAGTGTAATCACATGATTAATAATTTATTAAAAAGTAGCAGCAAAAAGCCCCATTCTTAATAAACTGAACAATATCATTCCGTTTATAAAAGATACAAATAACAGGATAAAATGCACACTGACACGTGATTAACAATATAGCAGTTAAAACCCTATTCATAATAGCAGTCACAGGAGATACAGGAAAGCTTAGACAAATGCTCAGTAAAAGTGCAAGTGCTAAGTAAATGTGCAAGTACTAAGTAAAAGTGCAAGTGCTAAAACTTATCTCGGTGAGAAACAGAGTTGAAGGACTAGATTGACACCAACTGGCTTCTCCCAGTTAGATCAAGGAACCAAACACTTTTTTTCCTATATTTCTTTTTATTAAAACAAGGCATCAACAAAATACAGCAGTGCATACGATAGAAGAGGGTGGCTCACAAATGCAATATATAGTGCAAAAATATTGGCGATGGGGGGAAAGGGAGCATGGGGTACAAATGACAGGTAGATTCATAGGCAAGGATCATGGAGAAAGAGGAGCGTCAAGTTCAACAATTGCAGGTGGTGTACAAATAGTTCCCCTATATTGGTTCCAAGGCCCCCAAATACTGTTCCACTTTCGAGGGCGACCCCTAGCTAGGTAGATAGTTTTTTCACGGAACATACACCAATCCATACTTTCTTTCCATCCATCCATCGTAGATGGCCTAGCAGACCCCCACAGCTGTGCAATATTCCGCTTTGCAATCATGACCCCAAGAGTGACCCTTCGAATTTGGCAGCGTTTAGGTCTGTGGGCTCCCAAATATTTAATAAACATCTCCTAGCTTCTGGTAAGAGCTGCACACCCGTCACTTCATGCATAACAGTATGTACCCTGTTCCAGTACTCCACCATATATCGACATTCTCACAGTAAATGGAAAAGCATTCCCACCTGACCACATCCACGCTTACACAAGCCATCTTCCGAGAACCCCATTATAATCAGACGGGGACCGGTGACATAGACCGTATGCAAAAATTTTAATTGGACGAGTCTCAATCTCGCCGGGATCGCAACTTCCTTAGGGGAAGAAACCGCGGATTGCCAATCTTCATCGTCTATTTCAACACCCTCCTGCGTCCATTTGTTCCTTAATTCCGCCAATAAATCAGCTCTGTGATTTATCAATTTTTTATAAATGAGTGAGATGGTCCTTTCTGGTAGATGCCCATCTAGTATTCGGTCTTCTAACGGGGATGATTTTGGTATAATCTCCCCCTCGGGGGATATCGACTTCAGTGCATGCCGCACCTGCGCATAGCGAAAATATTCCGTCCCATTCAAATCATATTCAGTCTGTAGTTCCACAAATGACTTCATTCTTCCCTGCACCCAAACATCGCCCACAGTAGAAATCCCTATCTGAAAGAGACACGTTAGTATTAGATTCCTTACCTTAGAATATCCCCAGGCGTCAGACTGGATCCGGAAACTTTTGCGTAGCAGTACCCTTGCGCGTCGGTAGGCGTCGTCTGCGGCTCCGCGTCCGTCGTCGGCGTCGTGGGCGCCGTGATGACGTCGTCGGAGTACTTAGACGCCGCCTCCGCGTGCTGACGTCAGTTCTTTTTTCCGCGCCAGCAAGCGCAGATCGAGCGCTTCCTCATGGCCATGAGGAAACTCTCTCCTCCGGCGGGCTCCGCGGCGCCTTCGGGCCCAGCGGACCCGTCTGGGGCCCCTAGCGGGTTGGCGCCGCAGGTCCCCTCTATCCCGACGCCGCCGGCGCCTTCGGGCCCGGCGCCGGGGGGTTCAGTTGTCCCGGCGCCGCAGGACTCCGCTGGCCCTCCTTCGGGATCTGGTTCGTCGCCGGTGGATCTTACGACCTCCCCGGCGTCTGACCCGCAGGTGTCGCCTCCGGCGCCGTCCTCGGGCGGCGCCGTCCCTGGTTCCACCTTCGTTCCTGTTCAGCCGTCGGGACGGCCCCGATGGGCGCCGCTCCAGACGCCCCCGATGGGCGCCGCTCCAGACGCCGTTGGGTGACTTTCACTTTTATGAACAGGCCCCATTAGTTGAGAACCCTGAGTTTCAGGAGATGGGTGATGAAGAGGACTGGGAGGGGTCTGAGGACCCTCTGACCAGGGAGTGTCAGTCTCATCAGGACTGGACAGGAGACCTTGGGGAGGCCAGTGGCCTGGACACCTCTCCAGACACTGGTTTTGTCTCCCCTCCTACCGTGGCTTCGGAGGAGGGGGCAACCTATAGTGTGGTGCTGATGAGGGCTGCCAAGGCCTTGGGCCTTGAGCTCCCCGTCGCGGCCGTGAGGACTAATCTCCTCACTGAGGTCCTTAAACCGCAGTCAAGCTCGGCCGAGCCTCTGCTGCCCTTTAATGAGGCCTTGACCGACGTTCTTCTGGGCACTTGGTCCAAGCCCGCTACGGGTTCGCCCGTAGATAGGAACGTGGCCAGACGCCACCGCCCAGCCCCGGGCGACCCATGTTTCCTGTCCTCCCACCCTACCCCCGAGAGCCTGGACATCCAGGCCTCCAATTCCCAGACCGCATTCCCGCCGGACAGGGAATCCAAGAGGTATGACCAGTATGGGAAGAAGATCTTCCCATCCCTTAGTCTAGGCCTGCGGTCTTCCAACACCGCCTGCCTCTTGGGACGTTACACCCACTCTGTGTGGGATAAGGTCGCGGAAGTGCTGCCAGAGTGTCCGTTGGAGGTACGGGCCAAACTCGGCCATGCCCTTGTGGAGGGCCGGGATGCAGCCAAGTATTCCATCAGGTGTGGGCTGGATACCACCGACTCGCTGGGTAGAGCGATGGCAACGACGGTGGCGGTCAGACGCCACGCCTGGCTGAGGTCCGCCAACTTCTCGGCTGATGTCCAGAGCACACTCATGGACATGCCGTTCGATGGCCGTCGCCTCTTTGGCGACAAGGCAGACCATGCGCTTGAGCGCTTTAAGGACTCCAGGGCTACGGCCAAGTCCTTGGGCCTCTCGGGCCAGCGTCAGCAATCGGCTGCCTTTCACTCCTTTCGTGGCCACGGAAGGGGTGCGCCCACACGCGCCGCCAGCCACGCTCCGCAGGGCAATACCCAACGCGGTGGCGGCCGTGGGAACCACCGTCCAGGCGGTCCCGGGCAGCGGCGAGGTCAGTCCACACCTTCCCCCGCAGCATCCGCCTCAAAACCCTCCTAGTCCGTGCTTTCAGGCCCATGTGACGCCAGTGGGGGGCAGGGTTCGCCATCACCACCTCCACTGGCGCACTGTCACTTCGGACAGG
The DNA here is from genome assembly GCF_964261635.1 of Lissotriton helveticus. NCBI lineage: Eukaryota > Metazoa > Chordata > Amphibia > Caudata > Salamandridae > Lissotriton > Lissotriton helveticus. Next base: position 1,902,065,595 of record NC_136059.1, on the reverse strand, counting down.
TGGGTGCTGCAAATCGTCCGAAGGGGCTATTCCCTCCCCTTCGAGGCGACTCCTCCAGCCATGCCACCGCAGAACCACCGTGTATCGGGGGATCACTTGCGACTTCTGCAGGAGGAAGTTACGGCCCTCTTGGCCAAGGGGGCCATCGAGCGCGTTCCTGGGCCAGAAGTAGGGTGTGGTTGCTACTCCCACTACTTTCTGGTACCCAAGAAGGGCAAGCGGGGCCTATGCCCTATCTTGGATCTACGGAACGTCAACGGCTTCCTCCAGAAGGAGAAGTTCAAGATGCTGACACTGGCTCAGGTCCTAGCTGCACTGGACCCAGGAGACTGGATGGTAGCGTTGGACTTGCAGGACGCTTATTTCCACATCCCCGTCCTGCCGGCCCACCGGCGCTACCTGCGGTTCACGGTTGGCCACGAGCACTTTCAGTTTACCGTGCTCCCCTTCGGCCTTACCAGCGCCCCACGGATGTTCACAAAGGTGATGGCGGTGGTCGCAGCTCATCTGTGCAGGTTCGGGGTTTCAGTCTTCCCCTACCTAGACGACTGGCTGTTGAAGGCGGGCTCGCCCCTGACAGTCGTCAGCCACCTCCAGACTACGGCAGATCTCCTGCACCAGCTGGGGTTCTCCATCAATGTGCCAAAGTCCCACCTGTGTCCCTCTCAGAAGCTCCTCTTCATCGGAGCGGTTCTGGACTCGGCGCAGTTTCGGGTTTATCCACCCGAACAGCGGGTCGGGATATTCAGGCTCTGATTCCCATCTTTCAGCCGTTATCCCGGGTCTCGGTCAGGTTGACGCTGCGGCTTCTGGGGCTGATGGCCTCCTGCATCCTTCTGGTGCATCACGCCAGGTGGCGGATGCGGGCTCTGCAGTGGGACCTGAAGTTTCAGTGGGCCCAGCATCAGGGCAATCTGTCCGACCACGTCCTGATCTCGGAGGGCACTGCGAGACAGCTGCAGTGGTGGCTCACAGACCGCGATTGGGTCAGCGGCAGATCCCTCTCCCTTCCCCAACCGGAGCACGTAGTTGTGACGGACGCGTCCCTCCAGGGCTGGGGAGGCCACATGGGAGAGGCGGAGATCAGAGGCCTCTGGTCTCCGGCGGAGGCCCGGCTCCACATCAACCTGTTGGAGTTGCGGGCGATTCGTCTAGCACTGAAGCCATTCCTCCCCTCTGTCCGGGGGAGTGTAGTGCAGGTGTTCACGGACAACACCACCGCCATGTGGTACTGCAACAAACAGGGCGGGGTGGGGTCGTGGACCCTTTGCCAAGAGGCTCTTCGCCTTTGGCAATGGCTGGAACGCCAGGGCGTGACCCTGGTGGCTCAACACCTGGCAGGTTCTCTGAACGCCAGGGCGGACGAGCTCAGTCGTCGGTGCCTGATGGATCACGAATGGCGTCTGAACTCGGACGTGGCGCAAGGCCTCTTTCAGCGATGGGGAGAGCCTTGGTTAGATCTATTCGCCACCGAAGAGAACGCGCAATGTCATCAGTTCTGCGTGTTGGAATTTCCAAGGCGGCACTCGCTCAGAGACACTTTTCGTCGCGAGTGGAGTTGCGGTCTGTTGTACGCCTTTCCGCCTATACCACTTCTGCCCAGAGTGCTGAAGAAGATCAAGCGCGACCGGGCCCAAGTCATCCTTGTGGCTCCGGACTAGGCGAGAAGGTACTGGTATCCAGAGCTACTCAATATGTCAGTCGATCCCCCGGTTCCTCGGCCTCTTCAGGAGGACCTTCTGTCGCAGCAGCAGGGGACGTTCCTCCACCCGAGCCTGTCCAGTCTCCACCTCCATGCTTGGAGATTGAGCGGCGACAGTTGAGGCCATTTGACTTGCCTCCTGAAGTCTGTAACGTCATTCTGGCAGCCAGGCGTCCCTCCACAAAGTCGGTATACGCCTGCAGGTGGAACAGATTTGTGGCATGGTGCACAGCAAAGGCTGTGGATCCTCTTGCTGACCCTCTTTCTGAGGTTCTTCTCTTCCTTCTTTCTCTTGCCCAGCAGGGCTCTGCTCTGGGCACTATCAAGGGCTATCTTTCTGCCCTTTCGGCCTCTCTCAGGCTACCTGATCAGCCTTCTTTGTTCAAGTCCCCTATTGTGAACAGATTTCTTAAGGGCATCACACACACGTTTCCTCCTGTTCCGTTTGTGATGCCTCAGTGGGACTTGAACCTGGTTCTTACCTTTCTGATGTGCGCTCCCTTTGAGCCACTTCACAACTGTCCTCTTCGCCTTCTGACCTTGAAGACGGCTTTCCTGGTTGCCATCACCTCTGCCAGGAGAGTGAGTGAGCTCCAGGCTCTTTCTGGTACTCCACCTTTCCTTTCTGTCCATCCGGACAAAGTGGTGCTACGTACCAAACCTTCTTTCCTGCCCAAGGTTGTCACGGCCTTCTACATCGGGCAGTCTATCACCTTGCCAACCTTCTTCCCGCCACCGCATCCCTCTAAAGAGGAAGAGCGGCTCCACCGTCTGGACCCAAAACGTGCGCTCTCATTTTATTTGAGTCGCACACGCCAGTTCCGGGTGGATGACCAACTCTTTGTTGGTTACGTGGGCGCTAAGAAGGGGAAAGCGGTGCACAAGAGGACCATCTCCCGGTGGATCATCTTGTGTATCCAGGCATGCTACTCTTTGGCTAGGAAGGAGCCCCCGACTGGATTGCAGGCTCATTCCACCCGAGCCACGGCGACTACCACTGCCCTGGGCAGGGGTGTGCCCTTACAAGACATCTGTCAGGCAGCTACGTGGGCATCGCTGCACACGTTTGCGAGACACTACTGCCTGGACAGCCAAGTCCGGAGGGTTGGCTTCTTTGGCCGTTCCGTCCTCCAGGACTTTCTGGTGTTATTATTGGTTCGCAGACCCACCACCGGGGTTGGTATTGCTGGGGTATCTATTCTAAGGTAAGGAATCTAATACTAACGTGTCTCTTTCAGATGCACAAGTTACTACTTGTGTAACGATATATCTGTAAGAGACATTAGTTAGTATTAGATTCCTTACCGACCCACCCATCCTCCCCGTTCTGCGAACCAATATCTAGGGTTAGGGTTGTCCCCTTTCAGGGCCCTAGTTTCAATGGCACCAGTGTTGGTTTTTAACATGGCTCTGCGTTTCTGGCGCGGAAAAGCTGTGTCTAATAACTGACGTCAGCACGCGGAGGCGGCGTCTAAGTACTCCGACGACGTCATCACGGCGCCCACGACGCCGACGGACGCGGAGCCGCAGACGACGCCTACCGACGCGCAAGGGTACTGCTACGCAAAAGTTTCCGGATCCAGTCTGACGCCTGGGGATATTCTAAGGTAAGGAATCTAATACTAACTAATGTCTCTAACAGATATATCGTTACACAAGTAGTAACTTGTGCATCAAGTCCCATCTATCAAAACCCTTCGTGTTCCACAACCGGCCCAGCCTATCCGAACCAAATAAAGGGGTAGCCAGAGTCAAACGGTTTCTCCATCCAAATGAACAGGTAACATCGTGCCATATACGTACTGCCACTCCAGTCGGGCCCGTAAGGAACTAAACACTTTTAGCACTCAATTACAAACCCTTCTTACTGATTACTCAGAAAAGTGCTGTGACCAACCGTGTTGAAGCCGCACACATATCTGTAAGAATCAAGATACAAACACCATCATTATCTACTTCTTTCCAGTGTTGGTCTAAGATAATAGAGACAAATAATTCTCCCTAGTCAGAACCCAGGTGCCACCGCATGGAGGATTTTGGTTGCTTTAGTAAACTCTATTTTGTGACCACGCTTTCAGTGGGCTGGATTGATAAGGAAGTTGCAACTTCATCTGCTAATCTTGTCAGGACATGCATGGCAACTTCTTCTCAAACTTGTTTTTCTAAACCTCACACACAATTTTTAAGATATCTTGTAATTTAGGACCTGCTACTATATACTCATGAAATCTGATGAAAATACCCTGCCACTGTGTAAAAATACTGTCTTACAGAGATGCCTCCGATTGGCTGTGTCCAATGAATATCCAGTTGGCACAGTAAGATACAGTATCTCTCTACAAGACATCCAGCTTTGCAGAATTTGTATGTTTTGAGATACAGGTATCTTAAAAACAAAATGATTTAAGAAAACTCAATCCCTTGCATGAAAAAAAGCCAGACGCCCGTTAAATGCATTTCTTCAGTTAATGCCACTTCGTTTTCCAAACATGTTTTCTATACCTTGAGATATACTTTAACACGTAAACAGTACTTTCACAACAGAATGGATCATTTTGAGGTGCATCTTCATCCTGTTGAGATACCTAAGCATAACATCCAGCTAATCGTGAAATGGATATAGGAGAAGTCTTTCAGTGTTTTTCTGATGTGAGTAACAATAATGTTCCTGAGCTATATGGCCTGCACTGAGAAACTCCAACAAGATTGATGTATTTGGTTAAAAGGTTATTGGGTCTCAAACCGGGAAATGAATATGGTCTGATAGGGCAATGTTCCTGTGCAGAGGTAAGCAGGAGTATAGCATATTTGGTCAAGCTTTTTCAGTTGTAATTGGGATAAGTGTACTTCAGGGCTTCTAGGCTTGAAGTAGATTTGGTGTGAAAATTGTGAGAGAGGTTATGGTTGTAGAGGAGTGTTGAGGGGAAATGTTTTAATAGGAGTGATGGGGAGTGACTTTAGCCTTTTGGGATGTCTCCCATAACCTGTGCATGTTCTTCTATGAAGTTTCCTAGTTTTTATGCTGTTCCTTGTGAGGGTCGACTATGAGTAATCCTTGGCGGGGGACTATGGGATGTGTGTTGTGGAAAGTCACAGAGTTAAGAGGCATTGTATAAAGTGAGAAATGTCGTCAGCTTTCCTTAGTATGTTGCACTGATTATGATTGCAGCTGTTTCTTTGCTATGCCGGGACTGAATTCTGATGGGTATATGTTAACGTTTTAGTTGGTTTCCATATACTTTTGGAATTGGGCAACTTCCGCTTTATCCTGTAGATTTGGTGGCCATGATACGTCAGCGATGCAGCAGTAATGGTTCAGTGTAGCTGGGTACTGAGTGAATTCTTAGAAGGGGCCAGGACTATTTTTTCTGAAGCCTAAAAGAAATGTATTATTGATGTTGCTGCTAAGGAGGAAGAGGCGAGCACCACAGTTTATGACTAAGTAAGTAGAGCTGGCACCTTATAGGTTAGAAGGTCATGTGCATTTGGAAAGCCTAGTTGGTTGGGAGGGATCCGAGATGGGTACTATTGTTTGAAGCAAAGCTGAAATGACCATTTGGATGACTTTTACTTTGCATATGAAGAAGTTGTTGTAGTCAGTGCACATGATCTGAAAAAGCCAGGTGGTAGTTTTGAAACAGGTGGACTTAATGGAGCTCTGTATAATATCAACGGTGCCCTGAATTCTTGCAGCCAGAAAATCCATTTTAGCTTTGAATATATCTTTTTGGTATACTGCTTGAGCTTCTTTGAGTTAAGTAAATCAGAGGATGATTTATTGTGAATGGCTGAAAATGTAAATAAAGAGGGCCTCCTGTAGAATGTCTAAGTGTAATTGCTGTCTTTCGGTCCTATTACAAGTTGGGCAATTGGACATAGTGGTATTCTTAGGAGTGGAGATACCACCCTACCTGATTAGATGTTTTATCAGGTGTGAGAATGAAACCCCGTAAATTCTAATAATTTCCATGCTATTCAATATTTACTTCTGCCATGGAAAAGAAAACCTGTAGTCAGACAGCAACATGTTGTTTCATAAGGTGAGAGTTTGATACATTCAAACCTCACAGCTGAACATCCATGGAGCTCAAAACCATCTGCATATCACTTAAAAGCTCTTTGATCGGTTAGGAGTGCCTACAATAAAAAAAATCAAGATTACTAAGCCTTACTGCTTCAGATCCCAACTTAAACAAGCCTCTAATCGCCTCAAAAAACGTTTTGAAATTGTCAAACAGCAATCAGTGATAGCTTCCAATCACATTGACTCACCAGACAAGTATCCTTCCTGCACTGATCCGGCTATCTTCTTCATGTAGAAAACTAAATCCATCAACCTTGATATTGAAGTTAAGAGGGCCCTTTTTACATCACCTGAGAGCACGGTTCAACCTGTCCTCTCGGCAAGTCAAAAGCCTCTCATTATTAGCACTAAGAAAAGGGCCGCATGGAACTCCTTCTCGCCCCTCAGTAAAGATGACATCTACAAAACCCTGCTTAGCATTAACCCCTCTAATCACTTTAGCGACCCCCTGCCACCAGCTGTCTTCAAAGAAATCAAGGAGGCCCTCATCCCACTCTGGAGTAAAATTGCCACCGCCTCTTTATCGCAAGGCAAGATCACAGAATGTCTAAAAGCAGCTTAGGTCTCACCCATTCTAAAAAAACTGACGTGGACAGATCGGATCTCAACAACTTCCGCCCCATTTAAGACATCCCTACTCTGGCTAAGCTCTTAGAAAAATGCGTCCAATCGCAACTTTGCTCTCACATCGAGACTTTCAATCTCCGGGATCAACAGCAATCTGGCTTTAGGAGTGGTCACAGTACTGAATCGGCACTCATTCACATCATTGATGATATCTTAAACATGCTAGACCATAATGAATCCTGCCTCTTAATCCTCCTTAATCTTTCTTCTGCATTCAACACGGTTAATCACGACAACTTTCTAGCTATTCTGGAACACAGGATGGGCCTATCTGGCTTCGTATTGCAATGGTTCTCCCCCTTCCTTCACAGTAGATCCCAAAGAGTTTTTTTTTTTGTTTTTTTTTTTTGTAAGACCTTTATTAGCAAAAAGATTTTTACACAGCATGAGCCTACAACCCTGGGGCCGGCTCGCTACGTTGGTATTATCATCTGTCATAATTTGCTTGTGTACTGAAGAATAGTACAGTATTACAAAGTCGAGCCCCCCCACACATCCCCCGTAGGTCCACAAGCCGACACATTACTTGAGTCTCACCATTTAACATTTTTCATAGAAAGGAAAACAGAAGTCAACATACCCCAACTAAGACCTCTCAGCTCCATCGTGCACATTCTAAACAACAATTGTGATAATAGTTCTCATGCCCACCAAGAGTTGCCACCCCCAGACACGGGCTTGCGCCTCACACATCATCCCGGTTAGATTGAAATTAAAAGAGAGCTAGTCCTCCTCACTGTCCTGCAGTGAGGTGAGGTAATCTGTTAGAAAACACCAAATGTCCTTTGGCCTGGACTTAGCCGGCAATTGCTCCTCATATGTTTGCAGTTTGTCACGGCATGTGGTCATATCATAGAGCCACGTTTTCTTCGTCGGCACTTTGCGGCTGTTCCAACATTGCGCCACTTGTCTCTTCGCCAGTAGCAAAGCAATTGCACAGAACTTTCGCTTTAATGCCCTGAATTGTGGCACAATACCCAGCAGACAGATCTTGGGTGTGCACTGCACCACCTCTCCCAGTATCACCGCTAGTGTGTCTGTAACCTCCCCCCAGTATATCGCCACCCCTGCGCAGTCCCAGGCCAGATGCGCAAAGTCCGCCCCCTCCCTGCCACACCTTTTGCATTTGTCTTCCTCGTACAACCCAAACCTGAGCAATTTCGACGGTGTATAATATATTTGATGAAGAAATTTAAAATGAATAATCCTTAAATTGCCGTTAGGTGTCAGTATCTGTGTTAAAGCGCAGGTGCTACTCCATTCCTCATCTGTCAATGGTGTGTCCATCAACGCATCCCACCGCCCTTTAGCCTTCTGAGTATTCCCCGCTACCTCTGATTGCGCTGCCGTATATAATCTGGACACCAAATGTGAAAGATCATTAGAGGTAATTATCAGTTGTAATGGTGCAAGGCATTCTGGTTCCTGTGGGAACGTCGGGTAGTGTTCCCTCAATGCTCTGGTCAATCTGTAGTATGTGAAACGAAACATAGGAGTCTGATTTTGAATATAGTGCAGTTGGTCTAGACCTACGAACGTGCCCTCCTTAAACACATCACCCAGTCTGTCAATCCCAGCTTTACTCAGCAAAGACATCCCAACCTTTTCCCCAGTTACAGACAAGGCCTGATGATGTTGCAACGGCATGGCTGGTGCATAGAGCGGGGCCTTATGAGCCAATTGTCCCAGCCTGTGCCACGCTTTAACCGTCGTATCTACAGTATTGATATCGTTTGCATGTAGTGGCGGTCTCGTGTGCGTGACTATTGCAGAGAGAGGAACCGGATATGCATCATCCCTCTCTATAGCTGTGTGTGTGAGATACGGGACCGCATGGTACCAATACGCTGCATACTGTGCCTGTGCACAGAGGTAATAGAGGAGGAAGTCCGGCACCCCGAACCCACCTTGCGCGAATGGTAATGTAAGTGTTTGCAAGTCAATACGAGCTTGTTTGCCCGCCCATATCAGAGTCCTCACCAAGGAATTCACACGGCGGAATATTGCCTGTGGTGGCGTGATCGGTATGTTGTTGAACATATAGAGCAACTTGGGTAGCACGTTCATCTTGACTATAGCTATTCTATCGGCTAGCGATAGCGGTAAATGAATCCAGCGTTGAATTTTGTCTTCCAGTTTGGAGAGCACCACCCCATAGTTCGCTCGTAGAACCTCATCCGGATCCCTGTGATACATAACTCCTAGGTATCTAATCGGCTCTCGCTGCCATTCCAACGGAAAGTCTACTGCAAAGGACAATGTAGTGTCGGTGAGGGGTATGATAGAGGACTTAGCCCAGTTGATCGCTAACCCTGAATGCCCGCCAAACCGGATGTATTCCCTAAGCAGCGGGTTCAGGTGTGTTTCCGGGTCTCGGACGTATAGTAACATGTCGTCCGCGTATAATGAAATGTGGAGAGGTCTGGCAACGAATCTCAGCGCTGATTCCTTGTAGTTCTGTCGCACTATGCACGCCAGTGGCTCCAGGGCCAGCGCAAATAGCAGTGGCGACAGTGGACAGCCCTGCCTGGTACCACGCTCAATATCAAACTGCTCCGAGACATAACCATTTATTCTGACCCTGGCGCGCGGTCGTATGTAAAGCAGAGAGACCCATTGCACAAACCTCTTGGGAAACCCCATTCTATGCAGGACCGTAATCATGTAACGCCATTCAATTGAATCGAATGCCTTGGCGGCGTCCAGCATGACAGCCACCGCCTTAACCGTGGGCTGCAGGTAGTGTGAAAGTGCAAATAAGGACCTAGTATTATGGGCAGTCGATCTGGTGGGTACAAACCCAGATTGGTCCGGCAGAACCAGTCGGGTCATCAAGGGGGATAGTCGTCCTGCTAAGAGTTTGGCGAGAATTTTCGAATCTACATTGATCAGGGAGAGAGGTCTATAGGAGTCACACTCCTCTGGGTCCTTGGACGGCTTTAACAGGGCGATAATCATTGCTTCTCGCAGTGATGGGGGAAGTAGCGATCTCTCCAGGGAGGCACCATACATTGCCACCAAGTGAGGAGCTATCCTGTCCGCGAATTGTTTATAGAATTCAGCGGTGTACCCGTCGGGGCCCGGTGCCTTTCCATTTGGCAAGGAGCATATTACTTCAGTGACCTCCTCCACCGTTATGGGCCTGGCCAGGAACTCCCGGTGTCCGTCCGACAGCCACCCAATCGCTACGTCATGTAAGTAGTCGTGTGTTTCCTCCTCCGGTGCCGTGGGTTGCGACTTATACAGTGAGCCGAACGAGTCTACAAAACATTGCAGTATGTCCGCTGAGTGTGTTTGCAATATACCCTCCCCGGTTTTAATTCTAAGTATCGCTGATTGCCCCCTTCCCTCACAAATTTTCCGAGCCAGCAGCGCCCCCGGCCTTCCCCCTTCTCCAAAGGTTCTAGCCACATGTGGGCGATCCAGGTACTTCATTTCAGATTCCAGGAATTCTGCGTGCTCAGTATGCATCTCGCGTAGTCTAGGCAGCAATGAAACGTCTCTAGTCGTCTCATACTGTACTTCCAGATCTCTCATCTGCTGTTCGCAACGGTGGATCTGATTCCTGATGTCTTTTAGCACCCCTATGGTGGTGCCAATGCATACACCCCTAATCGTGGCTTTGAACGCTTCCCAAAGCAGGCACGGGTCGTCTGTCGTCTGTGTGTTAATATCAAAATAGTCTTTTATTGCTGTCATAATGGTGTTTACATATACCGTGTCTGAAAGAGCACGGGAATTGAATCGCCACTGGAAGGGGGGAGGGGTGTATCGCGGAATGTCCACTTGCAACATGACCGGATTGTGGTCTGATAATGTACGTGGCAACAACTGTATCTGTCGAACCCACAAGGCCCAGTCCCTCGATCCCAACCAGTAATCCAATCTAGACCAGCTATTGTGATATGCTGTGATGTGAGTGGCGCCTGGCGTGTCAGTGTGCTGCAGTCTCCAGAGATCCGCTAACATTAAATCCTTCATCATGTGGTCTACCATTTGTCTCGATTGCTTATGCGGCTCCAATGAATTAGAGGAACGGTCTATCCCGTCCTGCAGTGTCATATTCCAGTCCCCCCCACACAGTATGTGCGTGTTAGCATGTTTTTGCAAGTGATCCCAGACTTCCCTAAAAAAGTCCGGTGCCTCGGTGTTAGGTCCATACACGTTAAGCAGCGTAACACGCTGGCCCCGTAAAGTGCCCGTTATTATCACGTATCTGCCATATGGATCCTGTGTGACCTGTTGTGCTTCGAATTCCACCCCTTTTCTTATCAATACTATCACCCCACGAGAGTAGGACGAATAGGAAGCCCTGTACACAGACCCAGCCCACCTCGCTCCCAGATGTGCGTGAGTGTTGGGTGCAAGGTGTGATTCCTGCAGAAACGCCACATCCACCTTCCATCTAGTAAGACTGGCAAAGATCTGTCTGATTTTCTGAGGTCTTGAAAATCCCCGGATGTTCCAGGTAAGAACGTTTAAGCTACTCCCGTCCGTATTTCTAGAACCCATGAACAGCAGATAATGCAAAATATAACATTTTCATATATTTCCATGGCGCAAACAATACGATTCTTTCCTTCGCATAATAAACCTCTATATCTGCGGTAGGCAGTCCCGGTGGAGAAACAAAGAACACATCCAGAGACAGTGCTGTCGGTCTATGTAAACGTACAAATAACCCCCCCTCCCTTAACCCACCCACTCCAGCATCCCCAACCTGCCGAAGCCATATCCCCTCTGAGCACCCTCCCCATAAACAGAAAACTTTCAACTCAGTGCCCATATTCAGAACTCGTGTTGGGTATTACCCTCAGGGAGGACCGCCAGGTGCACACTACGTCACCCAGAATATGGGTGCGGCGACACTATATAAACTGTGTATATGCGTGAGTTTTGTGATCCTCCGCCGCCCTCCCCTCCCCTCTCCAAGCAGCGCCTAGTATTTCCCAAGCAACGTCAGTGGCATAGGGTAACATAACAATTCTACAACTGCTGTCGATGGCGGCTTCCGCACTTTTCTCCCCATGTACAATGTTCAGTGTGCGCCCTGTGGCAGTCTCATCATTGTCCATAGGCTGCACATTTGAGTCTTCCAGGAGTGAGTGCGCAATTGTCGGGCGTCACACCCCTAATTCGTGCTGCGCATGGTGCATTTCACTCCCTCTCCGGTGACTCTCCTGCACTCACAATCACATGTGCCCTAAAATCACCACCACACTGCTGGTTATCCAGCGTACACGTGCTGCCAGGCGTGACTATTTTTAACGTGCTCTGACAAAAAACAGCCAGAGGAGAAACATGAGGAGTTGTAGCAAATCCTTATACTGCAAGGAGTGTCAGTCCCTTAAATATATAAGCAGTGCATCACCATCTAACTGATCCGCCCTGCGGATCCGGCAGCCATCTTTGCACAGTTCAGGCGTAGGTGAACACGTGGCAACACACATCCGTCAACAGCATACTATAACTCACCGCCTTCAGATGTGGGACATTACCAGCGGCATCAGTCTGAGTCTCTCTGTTGCTCATTTTGCGATTCCGCTCTCGCTTCCCGCTGTGCCTTTTTAACAAACTCCAGGGCCGCTTTAGGCGTAGGTAGCACCAGTGCCTTCTCCTTCCACACCACTCGAAGCCGTGCTGGGTATAACATGGAGTATGCAATGTTCAAATCCCGCAGCTTAGCCTTCACTGAAGCATACTCCTTTCGGGCCTGTTGTACTGCAACAGTGTGGTCCGGGTAGAACTCCAGGGAGTTGCCTTGATGTTGTATTTTACCCTTCTCTCGTGCGAGCCGTAGGATGGTGTCTCTGTCACGATAGTTTAGGATCCTCGCCACGATCGGTCTAGGTGCGGCACCAGGTGGCGGTTTGGGGGCCAGTGAACGATGTGCCCGCTCCACTATGAAGATCGGTGATAAGGCCTCCGCTCCAAAAAGATCCTTGCACAGGCCTTCGATGTAGTTCTCCATCTTCCCCGTGTTCGTCGTCTCCGGCAGGCCCGTGATGCGCACGTTATTGCGCCTCGAGCGCGCTTCCAAATCCTCCTCCTTCGCTCTTATCACTTCCAGGATTTTTTCCATGCCCGTGCATTTGGAGGTGGAGGCACGTGCTTCGTCCTCAACGGCTGAAATCCTAGTTTCGGCTTCATCCAACCTCTCGCCATGTTTTTCCTGCCTTGCGGCCATGCCATCCATCCTGCAAGTCAGGTTGTCCAGCTTACCGTTGATATCCTGCAGATTAGATTGTATCGCCAATAGGATCTTCTCCATGTTGCTGTTAGGCGTATGTTCAGCCGCGCCACCATTTTCTGACACATCCTCCGTGGATTTGGTCGTTTTCCTGTTGTCGAAGGAGATCCTAGGCTGCTGCTTATCCGGTTTCCCCATGTTCGTGGATGGGGATGACACTTTCCTGCAAACGGGCCTAGACGCCCTCGTGGTTCTCACCGCAGTCGCCGTGATTCACCTCCCTGGGCACTCCACTGCTACAAGCACCACTGCCACCGCTATTGAGGATCAGCGTTGGGAAAATTGCCCCTCAGATCTTGCGTGTGATGGGGTTCGAGGCCAGGATCCCACTGCAACAATGCGGCGCAATAAGGTTGGGTAGTATCCTTTTGTACCCGGTGCAGGAAGGATGGGTAGTACCTGTCTTGGGCTCTTCACCCCACCATATAACGCAGGACACCGAGGCGCATCCGTCTTTACAAGCTCCCCGCCGTCTATGCTGTGTAGGCTTCCGGCGCCGACTTTACCGACCTGTGGCAATTTAAAGTCGCAGGAATTGGCAGTGCGCCCTCTGGGAGTTGGGAGCAAGCGCTAGTACCCGGTAGCGTCGGTCTTCATTTGTCCGCCAGCCTGTGAGAGCCGACCCGCGCAGTCCGTGTCTCAAGGCGCGAAGGCAGCAATCTCCGTACCCCGCCACACCGCGCGGCCATCTTGTCAGGCACTTGTCCGGCGTTCTTGTTGCGATAACCTGCCGTGCAAGGTAGGCGGAGGCAGCTTGGCCCAGCGATTCTGGTGGTCAAGGCTACAGCTCACCCTGTGTGGTAGTCCGCTGCTGTAGTGCGCTGGGCTCATGCCGCTATCACTGCATTAGTCCGATGGTCGCTCAGTGCCGCCGGCCATTTTGTCAGGCAATCGACCGAACGCTGCATTCCCTCCGGCTATAATCATTTTCCGCCGCAGAACGTGGGAACATCACCTTACCGAACGGTGCAGCCCTCGTTCCCCCACATGTACAGCTGCTTGGAGGGTGGGTTCGAAGGGGCTAAAGCGGCAAACTCTCACATTGCCTGCGGTCGCCTGGCGGAGCTGCGGTTCAGGCAGCCATTCCGCTGTGCGCCCCCTAGCGCCTCCAGATCCCAAAGAGTTAAGGTGAACCATACCTTATCCCGTCCGTCTGCAGTTGCCACGGGGGTCCCCAAGCTTCTGCCCTTTTGCCTATGCTCTTTAATATTTTTCTGGAACCACTAGCGAATGTTCTATCATCCTAGAACATTCTTTTTCATATGTATGCGGATGACACACAACTTTATCTGAAAATCAACTATTCTGAAGACTTCACCTCATTCAACTCCTCCTTGACGATTATCCACAACTGGCTAACTGAAAACCATCTCCTGCTGAACACCACCAAAACAGAATTCCTTCTCATTTCCCCTCCTAAGCACACCCTGAAGATTGACCTCTGGATGAAACATCTCACTACCTTCAACTGCTCCCTGGTTATCGACTCAGTAAAATCTCTTGGAATCACCCTTGACTCACACTTGAACATGAAGAAAAAAATTAGTAAGATGTGCAAGGGTGCAAATCACCAAATAAGGATTCTTAGAAACCTAAAACCATTCCTCCCTCAACAGGACTTCAAGCAGGTGGTACAAGCACTTGTCCTACCGAGGCTAGACTATGGAAGTGCAACACTCTGTGGCCGCCCCAAATATACTTTAGCCCCACTTAGGGCTTCACTGAATGCCGCTGCTAGACTGATCACTGACACAAATAGAAATTAGCACATTTCCCCAGCCTTAAGATCTCTAAAGTGGTTACCCTACGAAGCAAGAATACATTTAAAGATTGCTTGTGTGACGCACAAAGCCTTCCACTTCCAAACACTGAGATACCTGGCTCAAAAACTGGAATTATCAGGTGGTGGTAGACCTTCCAGAAGTGCAAACTCATTGCTACTCAAACAGCAGACTTATCGCAAAAAGAAAACAAGACTCGGAGCCTTCTCGGGGCGGGCCCTAAGATCTGGAACTCTCTCCCCCCCAGAAATTCGCAGAATCCCCTACATGGCTGCATTCAAACATGAAATAAAAACAATCCTAATGAACAAGTTTCTGCCTTAATTGGATCATGGCTTGTCTGTTTTTCGAAATGTCTTTTTTTTTCTCCTAACATATGTAATGTCTATGATTCTTTGCCTTACCTATTAAGTAACGTTTTGCCTTACCTTACTAAGTTACGTTCTGTTCGCTTTAACATACAATTGTATCCTGTGTCGTGTGTCACGTCCCAAGCCACCCCTCAGCACCTTGCGCCACACCTAGCGTAAGGGTTGGAAGCTGGTGGGGGAGTAGTCACTCGGTAGGACGCAGAAGGAGCAGACAGGCTCGGGAGGAGGCGCTGGAAGTTGCGAGAGAGGCGAGAGTCCGGAGGAGATCTGAGTAGAGAACTGGGGATATGCGTTCAGGAAAAGTTCGCCAAGCCCCCATTTATAAAAATAAGAAAAGAGCGACAAAACGGGAACAATTAAAAACGGCTAACAAATCTGGAAACAAGAGCAAGTTAACAGAGGATTCCAACCCACAAGAAAAGAGTTTGATCCCTACAACAGCTACAGAGCCATTTAAGTTCGGTGGGAAAAACCCAAAGCACAAATTCCAATTTTTAAAAGACACGATGGCGGCAATGTATGCAAATACAGAAGAGGTGCACAACCTACAAACCCCCATAAAACCAATACACTTGACATCACCAAAAATAGCCGGAGACAAAAGCCGAGAAGCAATGTCGAGACAACCAGAAAAGTGCCAACAAAACGAAGGGAGAACACCAAAAGAAAAGGATGAAAGACCGGTTCAAGAGAAATCAGCTTTAAAAAAATGGCTCCTTAAAACGACAGCACTAATACATGTCCCAGTACCCAAACCTACATCTCAACCAACATCTCAACATACAGTTACTCATGAAAAAAGCAAGGAAGAAAAAACTGCACAAAGGTATATGTTAAGGGAACAAAGTGAAGGTGGAGTTCAAGTCATACAACAAGGAAATATCCGAGAGACAAACTGGTCTAGATCCTTTTCAATAACAGAGGAAGAAGACCTCATAAAGATGCTTGAATTCAAAACACAAAAGGAGGGGGAATCAGGGACAATTAACCAGGGAAAACATAGAGACATAAATCAGCAGGAAAAAAAGGAAATGGGAGTTGAAAGGGGAGCAATATCAACCCCCATCAGACACACCCCTAGCCCCATTCTCTGGAAAGAAGTAAACACGGGGCGAAGTGATTCGCCACAAGGAGACAAAAAAACACAGTCACCAATCACCATTTCATCAGTAAGCGGGTTTGATTCCATATCAGGGATCTCAATACAACCAACAAACAAAGAAACAACCACTTGGAGTGATTTGTTACTAAAAAGCCTACAGCAAGCAATCACTGTATTACATTTTCAATCAGACAAATTGGATGTCCAGGTTGACTTAATGAACCTGATCGCAACTCACATTGCAGGAATCAATAACAAGCTGGATAAAATTGCAGATCAAATAACTAATGGAATAAACAAAGATAGACAAAACAAAAACAAAATACTGGACCAAAGCTGCGGGTGCGGCAAAATAATAGATGAACTGTCATGTCTACCAGAAATTTTGACGGAGATCCTACGTGCAGCACAAGTAAGAAAACAAATAGAAGAATCACCGCGCTTAGATAACATAGGTAGAATTACAATGATCGAAAAACAAAGAAGTATGAGGCAAAGCATGGAATCTGCAGAAAACTCCACGGAAGGTGAGGCAAATATAACAAATGAGAAGGGCAATAGGCACTGCGATAACACTACATCTGCCGCCCCAAGTGTACTGGAAAATCAAACCAAAAGACAACGCAAACGAGCACGAAAAGCCAGGAAGAACGCCAACTTAAAAACTAAGCAGGGAAAAAGACAAAATTATGCTATTTTTGCACAAAACGCTAACAATAGTGTACAAGAGCAAGCAGTTGATGACTCATCAACACAGCAAAACATCGAAGAAATAAATACACTAGACAACTTGAGGGATGGCAAAACATTCATGCTAAGCAATCAGTGTGCACCGGAACCTGCTGAAAGAAAAGCAATAAAAGGGTGGAAAGCAGTCGAAAAACTAAAAACAAAAACTAACATAGAGGAGGAGACGGAAAACGTGATAAGAATGGATAAAAACAAACAAACAACAAGACAACAGGAATTAGAAGACACGTCTCAGAAAGTGGTACCTGAAGCAAAAAACGAGGACGGTTCAAAAACCAAGCACCAGGAGGCAATAACCAAATGGATAACCAATGAAGATCAAACAAATTTGCCAAAAAGGGAAAAAAGTCCCGGACGGTACATAGAAAGATCCTCAAGCACTGACTGCCACCTATCAATCACCCTGGATAAAAAAGGCAGGACGTGCAATACACTATCGGAGAAAAAACAAATGGAAAAGACCAGGACAGTAAAATGTTCAGAATAAAGGAGGAGAATAGACGTCAAAATGAAGAAGAAGATACTACGCCGAAATCAAGCCCAAAAGGATGGCCCACCATCGAGCGCACGATCAACGCTAAGGCAGGGGAAAGGACAAGGGAAAAAAGGGAACAAAATGGAAATCAAGAACCTAAATCAAACCCAGCAGAAACAGGCCGTAAACTAATCTTCAAGCCAGAATATCAAACGAAGGGAACAAACGACATACTGAATAGGGGTAACATACTGAGATTATTCAGAGAAATTCCAAAATTAAGGGAAATTCCATCGTCCGATCTCTTGTCATTAGAATTTGTCCAATCAAACATGGAAATGGATTCGGAAGTAAGTAGAACAACATGGGCATCTATTGAGACAACGGAACTGATCTTCTCCACCAGAGACACCTTTGCAACATGGGGCTTAATAATATCATATCCGCCGTTAAATAAATACCCATACCCGCTAATAAATGACGAGGCATCTGGGTTTCTGAAAACAAAGGGAAATTCTTCTACGGTACTAAAAGGAGCCAAAAGTACGTCACCAAATCAAGAGACATGCAGGGGAGCCGGCGTGCAAATTATTACGGATAGGCAAACAGCCACCCAGTCAGAGGGAAAGCATGACTGGTCCTGGCTAGCCCTCACCTTGAACTCACATCGATCCTGAAGATAACAGCACAGTAAGGGGGGAACAAAACAATAAAGCTGTAAATCAAAATGAGAAAAAGACCATGATCTGCTCCTGGAACGTTCATGGTTTTAAAGAAATGCAACAAGATCAAGAAACCCTCACCTATTTAAGTAACTTTAAAGTAATATTGCTACAAGAAACTTGGAACACTTCACCAATGCACTTGAAAGGTTACGAAGAATTCCACATAATGGCGGAAAAAACCTCCAAGTATGGGCACCCAAGAGGGGGTCTGTCCACATATACTGCAATAGAAAATGACTGGAAAACGGAGGAAATGGATTCCGGAGAAAACTGGATCCAAATAATAAAAGTGGAAGAAAATCCCCCTGCACAAGGAGAAGGAGTGGGAGATAAGCTAATAATCCTCAACATATATATCCACCCTGCAAAGAACAAAAAAGAAGAGAAACTGTCAACCTTAATAAACTTAATAAAAACACTACAAGTCACACACCAATATCAGGATATGATCATATCAGGGGACTTTAATTATAATCTGATAGGAGGAAAGATGAATAAGAATAAAAATCAAAATATACGAAACGAGCTGAAAAAACTAGGCCTGGTCATCCTAAATGGAAACATGGAGGGAGATCAACCGGCCGGTATCACCTTTTCCAGTGGAAAAAAACAATCAATTATCGATTATACGATAATCAGTAAAGAGCTAACGCCCCGGGTAGACAATTTCTGCATCTCAACACGACCTGAGAGCGATCATTTCCCTCAGGAGACAGTATTATACTTAAACACTAAGCAAAAGGAGTGTGTAGCATCATTAGCCGCATGGCCTGAAATATACAACTTACGGAAGCTTAAATGGAGAGAAAACATCATGGAAGAGATAATGAACATGGTGAATGAACATATAGAGAAGACTGAGGAGCCAGAAGGACAACTATTAAGTAACTGGGAAAATCTATGTGAAGCACTCCTGGATAAATTTCCGGCAAAACCAATAAGCAAAGGTAATCATAGGGCTATTAAAGAGCCATGGTACACAACACAGTTGAGAAACAAAAAAAGAAATATTGCCAAAGAGGTGAGACAAAAAGCGCAAGCAATTAAAATGGGAAAAAAATAGACAGCGGAAAGATTAAAAAAATGAGAAAAGACTATAAGGTGGAATGTAGAGCGGAAAAAAGGAAATACAGAGAAAAGTTATGGGAAGATCTGCTGTGGGCAAGCAAATTACCAAACAGTAAAGAATTTTGGGGTATAATCAATAAACTAATAAAAGGATACGGAAAGCAAAATAACATCGGAATAAGTGAAAACACGTGGTTAGAATACATTGACAAATTGTACAACCCCAATCTAGGATTAGAAAAGGCGGATGCAGTAAGGTCGTTGAACGAAAAGGAAAAAGAATCTCACCCTGAGTCAACTAGTACTACTATTGAAAGTGGAAAAATCCAGCTTAGTTGGGAAGCAGATGATCAAACCCTGACAACCGTTAAACGCATAAAAACACTGATAAAAAATTTGAAAGCGGAAGGAGCAGCGGGCCCAAATGGGCTACCTAATGCCCTGTTCAAATGAGATCTGGACGTTTGGGCAAAATATCTAACACCTCTTTTTAACCAGGTTTTCCGAGATAACAAGATCCCACAGTCCTGGAGCGGTAACCTGTTCCACCCAATTTACAAGAGCGGCATCAGAACAGATCCTGGGAACTACAGGTTGATCGCCCTGATCGATGTAGAGGCCAAACTCTATGCTTCATGCATTTTGGAACATCTACAAGAGTGGACAGAGGAAAACAACATCATCCCTAAACTCCAAACAGGCTTCAGACGGGGAATGGGCACCATCACAAATCTAACAGCCTTGACAATCCTTACTGAAAAAGCTGAAAGGAAAAATGGAGTATTAGTGGCTTGCTACATGGACCTAAAAGCGGCTTTCGATAGAGTGCAGCGGGACCGTTTGTGGAAGAAACTGAAAGCATGGGGATTGCCACAGCCACTGATAAATGCAATACAATCACTATACAGCGAAACATGGGCCACAGTTAAACTTGGGGACGGACAAAGAGTCTCTTCAAAAATAAACATAACAAATGGCCTAAAACAGGGCTGCGTCCTTTTGCCATGCTTATTTAACTTATACTTAGCAGATTTGCACAGTCACTTAGAACAAATAAATGGACACCCTCCGAATCTGGCAAAGGAGCCGGTTCAATACTTACAGTATGCAGATGATATTGTCCTGGTAAGTCAAACTCCGATAGGGCTGCAAAGGACAATAAACAAACTGATAGATTACCTGGACGCCCAAGGTTTAGAATTGAATAAATCCAAAACCAAGGTGGTAAGATTAGCGGGCCCAAGACAAGGAAACTACAAATGGTATGCAAAGAACTGTCAAATAGAGGAAACAAGAGTTTATAAATACCTGGGCATCAGAATGGCAAGAAATCTGTCAATGGTCGAGCAGAAAAAGGAGATCACAGCAAAAGCTCAATCCTTAACATTTGCCTACAAACAACTGTCCAAGAAACTGGAAAGCCCTTCACATGGACATCTTTTAAAAATCATGGCAGCCCAATTGCTACCAACCCTGTCCTACGGCCTGGAAACCTGGCATGGCCAAGAAAGCAACATCTTAAACAAATTACAAACCAAGGTTTATAAATCAGTATTCAATCTTTTTAAAGGTTCCTCGCCAGCACAAATTCGCTTGGAATTCGGATTACAGAATCAGGAATTCCAAAGGAAGGCAACCATGGTAAATCTATGCTGGAAACTCAGAGCAGCAGAGTCGGGAACTTTGAACAACTTATGCTGGTTGGAAATAAAACAACAACTAGAGCAAAGAACATCAAACACATGGGGGACCAACTGCGGATAGCACTGGAAGAATTAGAGATCAATGGGCTTTGGAACAGCAAGATGGAAAAGTCCACATTTAAAAAAGCTTGCAATAACAAAGCAAAAGCATTATCCTTCGTGGAGGATAAAAGGAGATTACTAAGACGCCGCCACGCATGGGTCATAATAAACTCTTACACACGGCTAAGACCACAACCCTATCTAGCAGCTCATTTCCGATTGTCTTTAAAAAGGAGATTCATGGCATACAGATTTGGCGATCATTGTTCATTAGATTTGGTGCCCACCTGGAAAAAAAAGCAGCAAACAAAGGCATGTCGTCTATGCGGTTATCACATTGAAACTCTGACCCACCTGCTGTGTGTTTGCGAATCTGTGAAATCAGAAAGAAGGAAACTGCTGAGAAGGGTTTTTAACGATTTAAATATCCGCACCTGCAGACAAGTTGGATGGGTGCCGCATCAAACATTTTAATATGCAGGGGGATACAATTTATGATAGCTGTAGAAAGCTTACTTATAAAAATGGGCAAAGACTGAAGGCTCAGTGCCACAATGGAACTAAGTAGAATTTTTATGAACTGAAAAAGTTTTATATGAAATATGTTTTACATGCTTTATGGTTTGTGAAAACCCAATAAAGTTATTTTTGACTGACTGACATACAATTGTATGTTATTAGCTCAACATGTTAGCCTCTCCTACCTCAACGTTCCCCTACGTTATTCCCGCTTCCATTACTGTGAAGCGCTCTGATACCCTTTGGGGTCTTGTTCGCGCTATACAAAACTTTTAAATAAATAAATGCCAGATCAAAAATCAATAAGCAGTCTCTCAAATGTTCTAAGACAAGATAGTTTTATGATATCGGTGTAGGACGTGGGTGAGCATATATTGAAAAAGGTACACTTTGTGTTTTTGGTGGCTCAGTGACGTGACGTAACTTTAAGTAGAAGTAAACAGTGTAAACATGGCCATATTCCTCGAAATGTTTTTGTTTAGTAGCACACCCACCTCATTATAAACAATCTGAACTTCAACCAACTACCACTAAAATCTGAACTGCGCCTACTACCCCTAAAAGCCACCATAGCTTACATTTCTGCTGTACGTCTTATGTGAGGTAGTCCCTAAGGAGAGCTCACAATGACAGTATCATACCACTTTAATGACCTACACTGGAATTGAACCAGTCCTGTCTTCAGTTTTCAGAGTACATTATGGTGTTTTTAGGGTAGGTTTTCAGAATAACTTCCAGGTAGACCTCTGTTCTGTGACCAATGGTCATCATGATGAAAAAAAATCTAATTTCAAATCCCACTTTACCTTTTGACAGAAAAAAGATCTAAACTGATGATCCACATCATTAATCTATGTATTGCGTTTGTCCACCACACATGACTACACGTGTCAACATTTGTAAAACTTTTCCTTCTAATACTCTGATGGATTGCATGTGTTGGAGAAGACCAATACTTTCCCTATAAGGGGGATAACTCCTTGGCTGTGGCTGATTCTATGAAAATTGCTTTCCCCAGTGGGGGGAAAGTACTGGTGGGATCCATGTAGTGATGTGTAAAATAATCTGCTATATTTGAACATTGGTGTTTAATGTAGGTGAAGTATATAGGGGTAAGGTTAAACGGTGAAATGGTGATGTTGTGTAAGTTGTCCTTAGCATCACACATATACGGTCACCCTGTTTCGGCCTTTACTGCCCAGGATGGTCCAGGCCTTCGTCAGGACCCGATTCTGAGATCAACAGATCCTTTATTACCACCTTCAGGTCGAATGAGAGCGATTCAGGTTGGGACACCTAGTGCTTGTTATTGACAAACTGTCTTAAAGCCCTTGCCCCACACGTTACTTATGAGGCGGATTGAAGAAAACAAGACGGCTCAATGAAAGCTGATGCCGTATCGGAATGAAGACGTGTAAGTAAACACTTACGAGTCGACAAAGTGATAATAAAGGATCTGTCGATCTGGGAATTCAGTCCTGACGAAGGCCTGGACCCTCATGGGCAGTAAAGACCAAAACATGGGACTGCAACTTTTTCCACCCAGAATCTGGACTCAGAACTGGAGGCCTATCTCAGCGATCCAGATGGCTCGGAGGCTACTTACAGTCCTACCTAGCTGGATGTGAGTTACATCCCTGAATTTGCGGAAGAGGCCTAAGATGAAGAGGAAACCTTCCAGGATTACAAGTGTCAGCCGTAGACCTTAGTAGCTGACAACACTCCTCAGTTTTATGGACTTCCTCGTTCCAGTAGAGAACCAGAGTTTATGCAGGTGCTTGTTGCATTGTAATCAACTTTGCAGCGGATGATGGACATCTTTCAAAGTTAACTTCCTCACAACCTACTGGGCAACTGATAGACTTGGCATCTTTTGGCGTGTTTCCCCTGACTTTTTGCTTTCTGACCTCCCGGTTTTGACTCTGTTTTTGCAGGTGTAATGACTCTGCACACTTTTCTCACTGCTGTCCAGTGGTAAAGTGCAAGTGCTCCTGTATAAAATGTGTTATGGATTAGTATTTCCATGTTTGGCGTATTTGATCTATGTGTCAGACCCTAGTAAAGTGAACTGCGAGTGCCAGGGCCTATAGATCAAATGCTGTTGGTGGGCTGCAGCACTGGATTGTGCCACCCACGTACACAGCCCGTAAAGTGTAACTCTGGCCTGCCACCGCAGAGCCTGTGCGCAGCCTGGGGCTGCCATGTCGACTTGGAAAGCGCACACACTTGCAAGTCCCTAAACCTTCCCTTTTCTACATATGAGTCACCCCTAAGGTAGGCCACGGTGCCCCATGGGCAGGGTGCGTTGAAGGTAAAAGGCAGGAAATGCCCTGGTGTGTGTGGCATGTCCTGGTAGTGAATTACAGCCTACTTCGTTTTTCACTATTACAAGGCTACCTGTTCTCCCTATGCCAGACTGGGCAGTTGGATCATTACATCCTATGATCCTAACTGACTCGGAGAACATGGTAGAAATTCGAGTCTCGTATGCCTGAACTCAGAATGATAAAAAACATCTTTTAGTGAAGTTGGTTTTAACATTCTGTGTTTGAAAATACCACTTTTAGAAAGTGGGTGTTTTCTGACCTAACCATCCAGTCTGCCTCTTCTAGCGTGTGTATTTGCTGTCTGGTTTGTGAGTGACAGGGCTGGGGGAGACAGGGTGATTCAGCCAGGCTGAATAGGCACATCTACACCTAGGTGGGTGGGAGAAGTATCGCCTAGATCTGAATAGGGCTGAGCTTACCTTCCACAATGCTGGCTCCACCTCCTGTGGTGTGTCTGAGGACCCTGGCCCACACTGACAATGGAAGAAGATAAGATGCCCCCTGGCCGAACGCACCCCAAACTGGTTTGAACTGGGTCCAGTTCCCTCTGCCTTCAGAGCACAAAGGATTTGCTGGTATAAATATTGGGACCCAAACCCCAAGACTTTAGATCTCGCTGGAATCAAGGAACCTGCCAAGAAGAAGAGCTGGAAGAGCTGCCAGGAGGAGTACTTTCTCTACTTGTGCTGAGTATCTCCAAGGGCCTGAAACCGAGCTGGCCTCCTGTTAAGAAGTCTCAGGGACTGCAAAGACTCCACCAACCTCTGGGTACCGCCTCTGGAACCGTTGTTCCAGTTGCCACAGAGGAGAGGGAACCGCGACAGACTCTATCATCCGACTCCGACACTGGCTTTGCGTCCTGCACTGCCCGCCTCGATCTCACCGACGCCTTCCTGGACGATCGCCACATAGTCGTTGCTTGCACCGCAATGAGGGGCACCGCATCCTGCATCGCCTCGCTTCACTTCGCTGGCCTGGGCTCACCGACACGGTCACTGCTGGCTCGGCCAGTACCGATTCCCGCCAACCGGCTCTGTCACTGCATCACAATTTGCCAGCACCGCATCGAGCACCGTCTCGCCCTGCACCACCCGCCTTGGTCTCAGCGACGCCTTCTGGACGATCGTCACCGAGCCACTGCTCGCACTGCATTGAGGGACACCGCACCGTGCACCGCTGCCACTTTGTATTGCAGCCACGATGGATGCCAAGACCGACTCGCACCTCCGTGTGAGCCGCACTAAGAAAGGTACTGTAAACGAGTCTGTCCCGCTGTTGCTGGCCTGTACCGATGCGGTCAGCTAGAACTGTGAGACTCTGTTGTTTTTAGCATCACGGTAGACTCAGGCCAAGTTACCAACTCGTACGAACTGTGTTCTCAACGTAACTTTGCAATTTATAGACATTTTGCAACACAACTGTTTTTAAAAAGTACTGTACTGTGGATTTTTCATCGTATTTGGTCTTGTTTGAGTATATAAAATTATTGGATATTTTTCTAAACTCGTGTGGTGTCCGTTTGTAGTGATTACACTGTATTATTGTTGGTTATATGCAAATGCTTTACACGCTGCCTCTGAGATAAGCCTGACTGCTCATGTCAAGCTACCAAGGGGGTGAGCAGGGATTATTGTAGGAGTGTAACTCCCTTATACTGACTAGACTGGTGGTTTCTGCCTGGCGTTGGTGCAAGCCTTAGCCAACCAGAAATCCCAGTTCTAACAACAACCTAGTCCTATCCTGCCCTCAGCACCAACCTTGCTTACTCCACCTACGCCTCCTCTGCCACCTCTTATTCATAGAGTTGTCACACAGTCACTGGTCCCGGCAACTTCTAATGACATAGGAGGTGAAGACTCATCAATTTTTGTGTATTCGGATATGGAAGAAGGTGAACTACAGCGACAGAACAGAGGTAATGAGAAGTGTGGTGATTATATTCTTCCTAAGGCGGGTCTGAAATCCTGCATATAGCCAGTTTCTCCTCCGTAGGACACAGAGCGGGTTCATGTTCTGATGTGGAGGGTTGCTAAGAAGTTCAATCTCCTAATGGCTTTGATGGAGCAATAATGCTTTCTTTATGAATTTAAGGAACAGCTATGCAAAGCCATAAGATCCATACCCGTACTGGACTGTGTTTGGTCAGAAGACCTAAAATTAATGAGGACGCCAGCTACAGTGCTAGCAGTCTTACCCCATCTCGAGAAAAGGTACAGGAACCCATATTCGGCCTCTGCCTGCCATACAGGCCATCTGAAGCTAGACTCTGTTATGATGTTAGTGGCCCAACGCGGATTAAAGAACCTGACCCCACCATCATCAGCCCTTCAGACAGAGACAGCCAACGGTCAGATAATTTATGCCATAGGTTTAGTTTGATGGTGGTGACATCAACCAAAGCTGCAGATGTCATAGCAATATTAGACCATTACAATAAACAGATGTGGCATGACATCTCGCAAATACTTGACCTCAGCCTGGAACACAAAAAAGAAACTGCAAAGGCAGAGGGCCGCGCGCAAGATGGCTGCACTTGTGTGAGGCTCCGGCTGCCCAGGATCTATAATCTGGCATAATCCTGCTCATACAAGGGATCAGACCGACTGAGTCTGGAAAAACGAAACCGGAGACTGTGGCGGTCCTGATGAAGCAGTTTGGAGAGTCGCATCCCCTATTACTGCAGAGTAGCAGATTGATATCTCTCAGATACAGAGCAGAGGCAGCACAGCCTGCGATGGCCTACACATACTTGCCACCAGCCGGGTCTTCCCAGGCGGAGACATAGCTGCACTGGGACATTATACGGGTCCCCGCGGATGCAACCGGAAGTAAGGAGAGTGTTGCGAGGGTGGCGCCCCCACCCCTGATTGGCACGCTTAAGACAATGCACACCAAAGACACACCCGAGGGCCGCAACAGAAATAGGAACACTCCGCATAACGCCTCGCCCCTCAAGTAAACTGAGCCGCAGGCTGGGGATCGTCGGCCGTAGAGACGTGGCGGTTTGGACCTGATGACGGATGACGGATGAGGATCGGTGCATCCAAATGAGCTTCCAAGAAATGGAGTGGCACCAGAATCGAGCATGGTGCAGGTCTCTCACCCCCCAACCCTCCACCAGGCTGCACAGAAGGCGAGTAGCTCACTGGACGGGCATTGTGTCCCCCACCCACCCCTCAGAAATAACTCTCATTAAGAATATACCGCAACACAGCCTGATATATGTGAGGAAAATGGCTTCTTACGGTATGCAGTGGCAGGCCTAGACGAGCGCAAATTGCAAGCGTGAGAAAGCAGAGACCCCTGACGGCAAGAGCTTGTTGGGACATTTGAACATACGAGACCCCCGAGAGAAGACCTGGGCGGGGGCTGCCGTATGAAAATAGTATTCAGAAGAATGCTGAATTTTAGTTTACAAAGAGGCCATCATTAGAACCCTCTTCACCTCCTCCAAGCCGTGGAAAGAGAGGCCCGGGCCAGACGTGTTGCCTGGACCCTGCCTTGAATAGCCCCACACATATGGTCACAGCCACGCGACCAGTGAGTACGGCAATACGCTGTGAGTATTGACTGTGGGCAAAGGAGAATGCGCCAGATAAATCTATTCACCTACAGCCAACTGTAGAGAAAAGGCCTTTCCGAAATCGAACAGACAACCCGGATGGGCATAAAGGCCTCAACCACATGCAGAACTCACACGCAGGACTCGTATTGGGGGTCACCAGAGTGGACGGCGTGCCCTGCCTAGGACCCCAATATTGAGCCTCTGTCATTGAGATTAATAGACATTGTCAATTAACTGCAGCAGAGTCTGTCATGCACTACAGCAGCAACCCGGGGAAAAAAACTAAAAATACAGCAACACCTGCCAGGTAGAACTGAGACAAAGCTAGCCAAACAGCAGTTTGAGCCCCAGAAAATGCCCCGAACTCCGGAAATAATGAACAGCAGGCAGCTGACCGACCCACTGAGGCCTCGCAATCTGCCGATGATGACCTCAAATCACTACTAACCACTATGAAACATAGCCTCTCCTCAATGGAACCACAATGGAGTCAATGTGCAACAGAATAGGCCCGAAAACTGGATATACATGACGCTCTAATTGGGTAAGCAGAACAAAGAATCTCTGATCTGGAAGACACTTCAGCAGCCAGGACGACACAATTGACGCAAATGGATCGTCTTTTAAAGATCTTTGCTGCCAAGAATGAGGACCTTGAGACGCCCTCGAGGCACAACAATATACACATTCTTGGTATACCAGAAAGCACCAACACTGGGAGGATGGAAGACTATGTGGAACTCATATTACACACCACTTTTGGAGCTGAATCAGTCTCCGCACAGCTGGTCGTTGAAAGAGCGCATCGGTCACTGGGACCAAGACGACCCCTGGGAACTCCTTCTAGACCTATGATTGCTAAGTTGCTTAATTATAGGGAGCCTGATACTGCCATTCGCTTCGCCAGAGCCAAGCAGCAGATCGCATTTGATGGACATACTTTTGCACTATACCCCGACGTCACACTTGCAGTACAGGAAGCCTGGAGGAAGTTCGTACTAGTTAAGAAAAAACTGCTACAGGCGCAAATTGGCTATGCAATGATGTATCCGTCGCCTATGAGTCACCCATCAGGGGAAGCAGCAATTCTTCACAAACCTGCAACAAGTGGGGCACTTCCTTTAACGACTAAAGAAAGACCAGGCCAATCGTGAAAGAAACGGCTGAGACGACTGCTCGCCATCCCCGCTGTCGGAGAATGAGTAACCAGACTACTGTTGGACTGGTTGTGAGTATGTTGGGGAGAGAACATTCTAGAGGCATCAGGAGTAACATGTTCTAAGCATTGTCATTGTTAAAGTTATGCAAGAGGCGACCACTGCTAGCACTTGTATCTAATGTCCTTGCAGCCTAATGAGCTCATTCTCCTGCTGTTCCTGGGCACCCCTCTCTCTCTCTCCCCTGATTCCAGGATGGAGGGAGAACAGGTTGTTGTGCCCTCTGGCGATACCCCTACAGGTGATCCTTTGCCACTCTCTCAACAGACCTCTCGAGAGTTAAAAACTTCACACCTGACTTTCTCCCTTCTCTGTCTCTTCATTGATTTTCGTCATCCCTTTTCTTTGTTTTTCCTTATTCTTTGTTTGGAACAACTGTGTTTTTTTATTTCATGATAAGTGCAAGCAATCGGAATTTCATGCTGAGGCTGTTGTTTGTTACTATTCAGGTTTAAGAGGGTGATGTCCTTGGCAAGTTTGGGTTGTGGATGTGGGTGGGGAGAGGAAATAGGGTCTGTTTGAATCAGTACATAGACCTTAATACAGGCAGAAATCTAATGCAGTCATTAGGATACACACACACGAGGCCGGCTTATGGCCACTACAATTTAATAGCCTGGATGCCGAGCATGCTCGAATGACAGATTCCCAAAAACTAGAGATATGCTTTATAACATGGAAAGTACTAGGACTATGGAATCGACGCAAATGCAGACAAATCTTGGCCTGCCTAGTTAAGCAGGGTGCCCAAATTGCAATGCTACAGGAAACCCACCTCAATCCCAAAAGGCTCCACAGATTTGCTGCCCAATGGGCAGAGCATAGATGCTTTGCATCATATTCTACATACTCAAGAGGCACGGCAATCCTGGTGAATAGGAACACACAGTACTTACCTATGGGGACACTACAGGACCCGCAGGGCCCATAACTTATCATATGGGGCAAACTGGTCTCTCACTTTGTTACATTAGTCAGTTGCTATGGGCCCAACACTGACGACCCACTTTTTTACGCTAATTTGTGGGGTAAAATAATGCCCATTGACCTACGTGATTTGGGGAGGAGACTTCAACGCGACACCTGAGCCAGCATTGGATAGATCACATCCCAAGCCACATCACTACACCAATACCTAACGGCAAGTCCAAGACAATTTCACTGAGAATTGCCTCTCAGATACTTGGCGACATTTGCACCGAGGACAGAGGAAAGGCACCCACTATGCATCAGCACACGCTACATGGTCGCGCCTAGATTACTGGGTAATATTCAGAGGGCTGGGCCCGTGGCTGACATGGGTCGAGCACCTCGCACACACCTACTCAGACCACTCCCCAGTTGAGATGAGACTCACTCCACAGGTCGCATGTGTGCCACACAAGGCCTGGCGCCTCAATCCAACAATGCTACTAGACGCTGTGTTCCGTGCAGAAACGGGTCAAGAAATACATAAGTACTTTCAACGTAATATAGGTACAGTTGATCCGATATCAACGGTATGGGAGGCCTTTAAAGCCACCATAAGAGGGATTTGTATTGCCAAAGGTGGCGGAACAGGTAGCTTAAAGAGACAAAATATCGGAATACCGAGAAACAGCGGACAGGGAGTGCCTATTCCGGGGTAAATATTTCAAAGCCTGCAGATATGGGGAGGGGTAAAGACTAGGTAAGGCGCTAGCTGACCAAATCCGCACCCCTCGTTTTTCTAATTATTTAATGGGAATCCTGACACCGAAGGGAGCCTGATATCCTCCAAACATTTCTGTCATATTCCTCCTTGCTTTACACCACAAAAAGACAACTCCCAGAACAAGTTTGATAGACCCAGCTCCAAAGCCATATAATTAGTTAGCAAAGCAACACTCCTCAAAAGGACAGGACCCAACTTAACTTTTTTAGAGCTACCTGTTGTGCTGCCTTACCCCATTCAAGCAGCACAGCGAAATGTAATGATGGGTGAATCAAAGCTGCAGAGACAATAAGCCAAGACTGAGCTCAAGAGCAGCCTGTCCCTAGAGTTCTTCACAGAAAGGGGAGGCAATGTTTAATTTAATACACACACAAGCTGTTTAAGCAAAAAAAGAGTCCTAATAGGACATTTAGTCCTATTTCTTAGTCTTTGCCCATCCTGTTTATTGTTTCCAAAAATCTGGTAAGCGTAGCTAGGAGTAAGTAACCTTTATGTGGAAGGGATCCCGTCATCTCCATAAACAGTTCCTTTTGTGAACTCTATCAAATGCTCTACAAAAAGCGACTATTGGTAAAAATAACCCGTCCTACGCGGCTGAAAGAATTGTGCCGCTACTTTCGTTGTCAGAGCCCAAGTGATCCTGTACTCCTGAGGTATACATTCTAATTGTCCCGTAGGCCACAACTGCCACGACCATCTGAGAAGACAAGATTGGGCCGATGGTCATTTTTGCTGTAACAACGTCCCCCCAGTCCTCAGCCTAGGGTGGTCCCAAATGCTGAATGTGAGAATCTGTTGGAGGAAGACGCAGCACTGAGATCTCTGACATTTCCATGTCCCCAGCAATCCTGCTGGCCCGACAGCTCCATAATCTCCACCGGAGTGAGACTGCTGCACGTGTGTACCCCATACCTGCATTGGCTCCAACTACTGAAAACACGTATCCGCCGGTCTGCAGAGCATGTGCAAATGAGAGACTGAGCTGTGGGCAAAACTCTGCTGCGCAAACTAAAACGTTATCCTTATTAATATTGCACTGAAGAAAAAGCCAACTGAACTGTTGGTGCACATACTCCTTGGGCACAATTGTGTGACTGCATATATGCCTAAACTGCGCTGTGTCTCCAGTTAGATGCCAGGGATCACAAACTGTGTGAAACTCTATCAGCTAGGGACTGATACAGAAGAGTGTAGCACCTAGACTCAAATAAGATTTTATCAAATTGAGTAACGATGTTTGATTAAAGTACTTTATTTTACTCAAAAGACTAACTCTGAGCCTCTGCAATACTTTTTAGTTTCAAAAAGTAAATTTATTGAGAAAACAAGTGTGACAGTACAATATAGTATGAGGGATGTAAGGAAACAAAAAAAAAGGGTAGCATAAAAGTAAAAAGTATCATGTAAGCATATCTAGGTTGGAATGAAAAAGCTGAAAAATGTCAATATAACTGTAAAGCATTGCATTGCATATAACAACCATATAGCAACATAGCATTAGGCGAAATATAACAACGTATTATGTAATATTAATATCCAAGATATGGAATGTCATGGGGGCCAGGCAACTTCTTGTTGAGCAAGAGATAAAGAAAACGATCGTTTAGCACTGGAATCAATATACGATGTATAAGGTGACCATATATTTAGGCGTTTCATGGCTAGATGAATGGGATGAATACATGCTGTAACCAATTTGTGATGATAACACACTGCGTACCACCAAGCTTGGAAGGACAGATTTGTAAAATCCTTCCAATTTTTAGTGATCTGATAAAAGGCAATCGCCAACAATGAGTCGACAATCTTTGTATTAGAAGTATGATCCTCCCAGATAGGAGATAAACTACCCAAAAATATGTGCATGATAGAAAAAGGAAAGTTAGAGTTGAAGATAGAGTTAATTTGAGTCCAGACAGATGTCCAGAAGTTATGTATGTATGGGCAAGTAAAAAGCAGGTGTTTTAATTCAGCTAGTGTAAATGTAAATGTAAATCCGTATTTGTAAAGCGCAAACTACTCACCCTGACGGGTCTCAAGGCGCTGGGGGCCGTCGTGGAAATTAAGTAAGCTATTGCCCAGAGTCACATGGTGCTGAGCTGAGCGTCCGCTGGAGCCGGGGATCGGACCGTGAACCCTGTGCTCCGAAGTCAGCTGCCCTGGCCGCTGCGCCACACCTCTCCACTAGTGGAGAGGAGCAGGACCAACTGGTGTCTGGTATTGTGACATGCCTCTTATGTAGTACAACTGGGTGTAACAAAAGCCTGTTGTAGATAAAGAATAACGTTTATGTAACATTTGCCGCACAATAAGTTTTCCTAATTTTGGACCATATTTTGTTCCACAGAGAAGATGGCCAATCAACCCCACGATCCTCTTCCCATGAAAGTTCAACTTTGATCTTTGCTCTAACGAGCTGCGAGGAACTTGTATGGATATAAATATTGGAAAGATAGTAGGAAGGCACACAAACTGTTGACCGGGGGAGTTTTCGGATGAATTAAGATTTGAGTATGTGCATTTGAAAGAGCTTGTGAAAGTAAGTTATATTTGGAATGGAAGGAAGGGGGTAAGTGAGAAAGGTTGACTGGCATCAGAAAAAGACAAGATCTTACCTTGAAAAAATAGTTGGTGTGTCCAAATTAAGCATTTGTTTCTCCAAGATTTCCCATAAAATGTTTTTCCACCAATTAAAATGGATGTGTTGTGCAGCAGGGAGGTGTTAAAGAAGCAGTCTAGATCAGTAGGAGATGGAATTGAAGAAAAACCCAGAAGTTTACAAGTGTATCTAAGAATAAGGGTGGAAAAGACGGTGGTGTACGGGTAAATGAAAGAAATTCCTTAAACGAGAAAGGGGAAAGAAAGGAACGTTCGAGTGCTACCCACAAAGGACATTCCAGTGAAGAGTCAGCGAGCCATCTGGAAGCTTGGCGAAGTAGGAAGGATCTATGATAAGTGGGGAAATCTGGACAATTAACTCCGCCCTCTGCGTTCGTTTTTTGTTCCACAGAAAGGATGATATTATAGAGTTAATTTTTTCAAATAATTTTAAAGGAATGGGGACAGGGATATTTGAAATGAAAAATAAAACTAATGGAACCAGCATCATTTTAATAGTATCTAGACGACCCCACCATGACAGATATAAAGGGTGCCATTTAGTGGTCAGAGAAGAAATGTTATGTAAACATTTCTCCATGCAGAGAGATATTGTTTTAGAAATTAAAGAGGTAAAGTAAAGGCCCAAGTATTTAATATGATGTGTGTTCCAAGCAAAGTTGGAGGAACTAAAATCATTCTTGAATGTATATTTGGTTAGAGGTAATATTTCACACTTATCCCGATTAAGCTTATAACCAGAGACAGATGCAAATAGTTCCACTTCCTGTAAGAAGGTGGGGACAGAAGATTGAGGTTCGGAGAGAAATACTAAGATGCTGTCAGCATAAGCTGCTAATTTAAATTGGGTGCCTTTAGTTTCAAATCCCTTTATATCAATATTTTGCTGAATCCTGGACAAAAAAGGTTCCAGGGCTAGATTAAAGAGGAACGTGGATAATGGACAACCCTGATGTACCCCACTTTTTAGTTCAAAATAGGGCGATGAAGTACCACTCACAAAAACTGCTGCTCGTGGACTGGAATATAAGATAGAAATCAGAGAAATAATTTTGGAGCCAAAACCGAACCATTTCAATGTGAAAGAGGTACGACCAATTTACTTGATCAAATGCCTTCCCAGCATACAATGTTATTGCAGCTGGTGAGTGAGGTAAGTGCGGGCTTTAGATAAAATATGAAAGAATAATCTGGTATTGTCAGAAAGGAGACAGCCCTTACCAAAACCAGATTGTTCTGCGCCCAGTAATTGGGGGAGGAAAGATTCAAGACGAATAGCTAGGGCTTTAGAAAAAAGTTTATAATCAATATTTAAAAGAGAGATGGGTCTATAGTTCTTGCAATATTTCGAATATCGCCCATCTTTAGATATTAAACATATTAGAGCTTGTAAAACGGACCCTGAAGATTCTCCTGTTTGTGTGAAAAGATTTAGGAGATTGAGTAGTTTAGGAAGAAGAATAGGACTAAAGTGGTTACAAAATTCAATTTTAAATCCGTCAAGGGCCACTGCAATACTTTATTGTGGTGGTTGGTTCATTTTTGAGTTCTGAATCATTGCCCCACACATTATCTCCCTAAGAAGTGTGTGACTAGTAGACCTTGCTATCCTGAGCGACAAATGCAAAATGAGTTGTACTTAGTCCAGGTGGCAGAGCCATAGGAAGAGGGACCCAGGACAGCAAACACCCTCAACCACCTTGGTTTGCGCCCAGTAGCCCTTGTCTGCCCTGTAACTGGTCTGACGGGATCAGACAGGTACCCATTTGCACCATCATTTTATGTGTTGCCTGAAGTGCATGAATGTCTACAGAAACTCCTGGTGAGACCAATAGTGGCCAGTATTAGCTGTCTAATAGAATAAATGACTGACTGTATTTTTAAGTAGCTGTTGCCTTGTGTTGAGAGTCACCCCTTTTATATTCAAGACTCAATGGAGCTGTTAAACCAGTTTAATAGATTATCTTGGAAAGAGGAATATTGTCTTGTGACATTAGATGTCATAACACGGTATACTAATATAGAGCATTACTAGGACTAAAAGCTGTTAGGTATTTTACAGGATAAACTTCACTCTTCAATCTTCACTGTATCTGAATTATTATTGTTATAATTATTGCATTCTTGTATAGCGCGTAGCTACCAGTAGAGTATCCCGGCACTTAGGTGGCAGGCAAATCAGCTTAAGTAGTGATGCTGGAATTAACCAAGTTTTAGGCTCATTGGTATGAGGGGTAGATTAGAATAACCAGTTTTCAGTTCCCTGCGGAAGGTGAATAAGGAGGTACAGCAACGCAGAGACTCCGGAAGGGCGTTCCACAATCTGGGGCCCAGTGAAGAGCAAGAGCAGTTGCCTATCCCGGCGTGTCTAACTCTGGAAAAAGTGAAAAGAGAAAGATTACTTGGACGCAGGGTGCGGGAAGTAGTGACAAGATTTAGCAGATACTGACGTCCTGAGCGCAAGTGGATTTTATTCATTTAGCAGAGCGTCTTAAAATCAATGCGCTTGTCCACTGTAAGCCAATGGAGTTCTTAAAGAAGGCTTGACACAGAGGAGTATTTGGGGAGCCGGAACAAGAGCCCGGTGGCAGAATTCTGAACCACCTGAAGGCGTCGGGTCACGGTCTTATCTGCTGTTACCATAATCTAGCCTAGACATGGCCTGGATGACGGTTCTCTGGGCTGGTAATGGAAGTACTCATAGGATCTTTTGAAGCCACTTTATAGTGGCAAATCATGAGGAGGCTACCTTGGTTACTTGAGGCTTCATGAAAAGATTTGAATCTAACCAAGAACCAAGGTTCTTCAACTTGTGAGTGGGTACAAGAAGAGTCCTAAGCCAGGAAGGCCAGTGTTGGAGATTCCTACCCAATAACATTACCTCAGTCTTATCACCATTAAAGAGTTAGAGTGCATATAAGTGGGAAAAACGGTGCTGTTTCAGGAGGCATGGGGTAATATCTAACTCTATCCCCATTAATTACTGTGCTCATCCTCTGCAAAGCGCTTAAAGACCCCTGGGTGATATGGTGCTATACAAATCCAATATACAATACAATACAATACAAATGAGACTGATGCAGGAGTAAAGGTCTTCCGAGGAGGCATCCTGCTCGGACGACAATGAGAAAATATTCTGGGTATTGTCTGCTTATGAAAAGAGGGTGAGGCTGCAACTTTCCACTAGGTCTGCCAGAGGGCGGACATAAATGTTGAAAAGCATGGGGCAGAGGGCAGACCCCTGCGGGAGTCCATAAGAGAGTGGGTGTGTGCTAGACGCAACTTTGTTGAAAAAACATGAAACGTGTGGTCCATCAGGAAGGAGAATAACCAGGCCAGTGCGGTGCCTTGGAAACCCTGATGTATCATTCTTTCTATAAGAATGCCATGAGACACACTGTCAAAAACCCATGTCCAAGAGCTGCATGAGATGCTCTGTAGCTCCTAATAAATGCGATTCGGTGCTATGCTCAGCTCGGAATTTGAACCGGGAAAGATGAAGAGCATTCTTGGCTTCCACAATAGAGGGTGAGCTGGGTGTTTACATGCTTCTCCAGTATTGTGGAGAAAATGGGAAGCAGAGAGATGGGCCTGAAAATGGACCAGTTGGAAGGGGTTTTTTTTAAACAGGGGGAGCCCCACGGAATGCTTCCAGACTTTGGGGACAAGCCCTTCCTGCAGGGAAGAGTTTAGCAGTTCAAACAGGGAAGACATATGGTGAGGATACTCAATTTGGCCGGGGAAGAGGATCGAGTGGAGAACCTGACTTAATGGACTGCAGCATTAATCACGTTAAATCTAAGGGGGGCAGAGAGTAAAAGTAAGCCAGTGGTTGTCTCATGACCGGGAGAGTGTTTTCTTTAAAAGGAGATGGGGTAGGAGTAGGAGGTGAGGTGTTGATCCCGGACTGAGACTAACCAATGCTTACTGAGGCCAGAGCGATTTGATGTTTGTGACTTTCTTAAGAAGTTAGACTGGCAACTCTTCGCATTGGGCTTTTGACAGTGGGGAGGATGACACTATTTTACTAGCGTCGGACAGGTCTTGAACCACCTTAAAAAGTGTTTTCGTTCCTGATATAAGCCTTGAACTGTCATATGTGTTTATGTTTTACCAAAAGAATACTAATAACACAGATTTCAAGCATAAAAAAAGTGTTTTCAAGCAGTTTTGGGCTTTTGAGGTTTTTTTCAGAGAAGGAGGCACAAGCATTTCTACAAATCCTGTGGTAATGGTTCAAGGCTGATGTATAGTTTAATTTGGAGTTATGATCATACAGCTTTCTCCACTCCCCTTCAAGTAGCTTGCAGGGTTTATTTTATTTCAGCAGAGGTTAGTTAAACCAAGGGGCAGAGGGGTGCTACCTGAACACAGATTTTAATTCGGCAGACAGAAATATATCAGTAGCTTGCAGTGTTTATTTTCTTTCAACAAAGGCTAGTTAAATGAAGGGGCAAAGGGGTGCTGCCCGATCACAGATTTTAATTTGGCTGATAGAAATATATCATGGTTGTTTCTAAACCAGGTATTGACCGTTGGCTGATCACGAACAACCTGGTAGACCAGTTGGGGAGAAGTTCTAGTTAAGTGAGTATGGAAGGCATGAATGTCGATTTCGGCTCAATTTCTGATCGTCACTTTAGGACCTGTAACGGCAGGGCATACGTAAGTGTGGTGGGGAATGTAAAAAGGAAATGCAAAATGGTCTGTCCAAAAAAGCGGCATAGGGAGGTTATGGTGAGACCAGAAACATTGGAGAAAATGGGGTCCAGCATGTGGCCCTCCTTTTGTATAGTGGTGGAATTAATTAAATTAAGATTAAGAGCGTCCAGCAGATCTTCTCTAAAAATTTGACTTAATGCGCAGGTGGCATCTTCAAAATGCATATATAGGTTTCCTAAAAGTGTAAAATTAACGCTTTTTAATATGTATGGAGTTTTAAATCGGAAAGGCATGAGCACCAATTCCCGAGGTAGATGGGAGGCTGATAGATTAAGGCACCGGAGACCGTAAATTTAGGCATAAGATGAAGTGAGAAGTAGAGGGCTTCACAAGCTCTGGAGGGGAGTTCCTCAATTTGACATTGGACGATGTCACAGTAAATAATGGCAATGCCACCTCCTAACTTATCCTTACAATCTCTTCTAGTAATGCAGTAACTGTGGGGCAATGTGGCGATGACGTTTGGTAGGGATGCCTCAGGTAGCCAAGTTTCCTTGACCAACATGGTATCAGGGACATTATTTACAAGGAAGTCTAAGATAAATTGTTGATTACCGAGCAAGGAGCAGCAGTTTAAAATGAAAAAGCGGAAGCTGCTCTTGGTGGAACAGTCTCTATCCAAGGCGCTTGTCGGCCCCACAGCCAGTGTGTTGATGCTGGGTGCCTCACGTGAGATTGCAGGTGGATTCTCAAGGTTGCAAACAAAATGGCAGTGCTTGCAATGGTCACTGTCAGCTTAAGGGTCAATCGACGATCTGCATTCCTACAAGCAGGCTGTGCAGAGAGCTTTTAGCTGGTTAGAGAAAAAGACTTTCCTAAGGACCTTGGAAAGTGCAGGGGTACTAACCTCTGGTCTTGGTTGGGTGCGGGCTAGCGCAGAAGGGCTAGCCTTTGCTGGTCAGCTGCGCCGCATGCCGTCCAAGATGTAGGCCATCAGTGCACCAATGAGATATGCGGCAGGACGCATCCCAGCTCCCTCTGCACAATAGGGAAACCCGTTTAAGACCAAGGAGCTGGGAAGTAAGCACGATAAAACAGATAGTTACAGTTGTGAAGAGTGAATAATATCATGTTTTTTTTTATTTACACTGTTTATTATAATTAACATTTTTATTTGACTGACAGTTTTTCCTTCAGAACATGGAACAGTCAGGTGCTTGTATGTTACTCCCACATTTGGGAATCTCATGTTGAGTTATAGGGAACGTCATGTTGGTTGGTGTCATAGATTTGAGAAATGTCTGACGAATAATATCCTTTGGATAAGATACACTGTTGATTTTCTGCTCATCTAGGATGGAGGGATTATAGAGAGCATGACAGCCTTCTCAATAGCAATGATTGCAATTTATGTTGCACCGGTAGCTATAGCTTCCACTGCATTTTCTACATGTAATATATTTCATAAATATACACATTTTTATCACATTGTCAATGTTTATTTATTTATTTATTGAGTTTTATATGGCACTGACTAGACCCAAGGGTATCAGAACACTTTACATGTTTTGAGTATAAGTTTACAAAAAGTACTTGACGAAAGTCAAGTGGAATTCACAAACAGTCATATAATAAAATATAAGACAATAGAGTAGTAAAGTAGACCACACTAAGGATAAAGTGATATAATTCAATCAAGCAATTGGGTACTTAAATAATTAAAAACATTACGGTGCAAACATGGCTTCTCTTTTTCTAATTCAATATGCAGAATGAAACCCAACCTTTGATATTTGCCTCTGCTAAATTCATATGATCAGTGCTTTCAATTTCAAGTACTCAATAAGGACAGTTAATTATGTAACAGCTATTTCTGCTGTTCTGCCTGACATTGCCTAGAATAGAAATTAGATAAGGAAGAACAGTAAAACAATTAACTTATCATAAAATGTGATAGCTCTATAAAAATATAAGTATGTGGCTGTCTTCAATTTCCACGTATGCAAATTGGAGACCGTCAAATGTTCTTATTTGTATAGAGCCATCTCAACTCCTTAAGCCTGTGCCAGTGGGAGGATTTACCTACAAAAAATAGAATATAGCTCAAACCGCCCAGTCTGTGCCCACGTATATGATAAGGTGTTATAAGATTCAAACCATCTTTAGAGAAAAGACAAAGTAGCATAACCTTTCGTTTTCCAAACCTCAGTCAGTAGTGTCAATATTCACTTTAAAATAGTTGTATTTCTGATAGAAAGAACAGTTTGAGTCCCTGCTAGGACTGGGATAGCTTTTCAGTGATAGATGTTTTCGTTCCAGAATGCCTCTGCTATCTTAATGAGCTCTAAGCCCCATTTGGCCCACCAAAAGAGTGCCCCTCGTAAATCTCCTTTGTGCTATGTATGCATTTGAAGAGAGAAAAAATTGCGGCCCATATATTATTTGTTTGAAGTTTGCCACATTCTCTTCAAGATATCAGTTAACTGTTTTTAGCTATATTGAGTAAGAACAATGACAGCTTGTTTATTTTTTTTAAAATCTTTTTATTAACAGATACAAAATAAAAGCATCAGGTGACAGACAAAGCTAACACAGTAGCTATTTACACGTCTTCCATATATCAAAATATACATTAGGATATTACTCAGGGATCATTGAGATTCCAACACTACAGTCTCTTCATTTACAGTCGGAGGAAAACATATATCCCCTCTGTAGCTATTCCAGGCTCCCCAGATTTTCCCCCATTTCCCGGGTCTACCCCTGGCCACATACACTGATCTCTCTCTGAACATGCACCAGTCGAAATCTTCCATCCATTACAGCTGCGCGATGTTACGTTTAGCTACCATACATGCCAGAGTCACCCATTGCTTCTCATGTGAGTTACGATCAGTCGGCTCCCAGACATTCAGGATACTGCGCCGAACCTCCAACACCAGTTCCACTCCCATCACCTCCCGAATCTTGTCGTGGATCTTGACCCAGTATTTCTGTATTTCGGTCAATGCCATAATACATGCATGAGCGTTCCAGTCTCCCCACAACCTCTTCGACACTCCCCATTCACAGCCAAATCCAACTGCACAAGCCGAGGTCCTGTAATGTAAGACCGGTGAAGGATC
Organism: Lissotriton helveticus; assembly: GCF_964261635.1. Lineage (NCBI taxonomy): Eukaryota > Metazoa > Chordata > Amphibia > Caudata > Salamandridae > Lissotriton > Lissotriton helveticus. The sequence goes on along the minus strand of NC_136059.1, from coordinate 1,902,025,188 downwards.
TTCAATTGCACCAACCTAAGTCTCATCTGGATGGCCACTACTTTCGGGGAAGAAACCGCCTCCCTCGAGTTTTCGTCATCCAATACCAGGCCATCAGCACCCCATTGATTGCTAATTGTTACGAGTGGATCCTCAGTGTGATTGATCAGTTTTTTATAGATCAGAGAAATAGTTTTGGTTGGAAGATGACCGTCCGATATTCGGTCTTCTAATGGGTAAGCTTCTGGAGGCGTAGTACCTCGGGGAATATTCGCAAGCAGTGCATGCCTAACCTGAAGGTACCGGCACCGCTCTCTCTCCTGCAGCTGGTGTCTTTCTTGCAGGGCGTCAAAAGTAAGGATCCCGTCCTTGCCCCACACATCTTTGACCTGCGAGATCCCGATGAGATCCCATCTGTCAAAGCCCTTTGTTTTCCACAGGCTACCCAAGCCTTCCGAATTCCATAGCGGGGTAGCCAAAGTAATTCTCCAGCCCCAGCCTTCCGAATTCCATAGCGGGGTAGCCAAAGTAATTCTCCCTCCCCATTTAAGATCCCGATTAGCCTCATGCCACACCTGGACCGCGTGTGCCGCCGGCCCAACAAGGGGAAAGGCATAGAGGGCTCTCGTATAGTCCCCGCCTGGTATCTGACCACGGTCCATTGCATATCCGGGGTCTAGGGGTGATCCATAGAATATGGCCAGGACATCCAGAAAAGTGATCAGGGATTCCCTGGGGGTAGTGAGATAGAGCAGAATGTCATCGGCGTAGAGCGAGATTTTATCTTCCCACTCGGTCGTCCACCGCAGCCCTCGAATCGACCTGTCCCAACGGACCCACGCCGCCAGCGGCTCAAGCGCAAATGCAAACAACAGTGGGGAGAGAGGACATCCCTGTCTAGTGCCCCTTCCCAGAGGGAAATCAGCAAATTTGTGATTATTTACCACTGCCCTGGCTAGGGGACCCCGTATACAAGAGATGGACCCAACCACAAACTACTGTCCAATACCCATCTTTCCCAAGACTGCGAATAGATAGGGCCACTCAACTCTATCAAAGGCCATGGTAGCATCCAATGATAACAGGACCGCCGGTTCATGTATTTTTGACGCGCCACCCAGGATCCCATGCAACCTACGTATATTAAGAGCTGTTTTACGGCGGGACTGATCCGGATGGACCAGGGTCGTAATAACCTAGTCGCCAGCAATTTTGCTAGCACCTTCGGATCGTCGTTTAAAAGTGAGATTGGCCGATAAGAAGAGCACGCTGTCCTTGGCTTACCGTCCTTATGAATGACGATGATATTGGCTACTCGCTGATCATATGGGAGCTGACCCTCTTCCTTGCTCTCAACGAACATATCACAAAGGAACGGTGCTAACTTATTAGCGTTCAATTTATATAGCTCTATGGGGATCCCGTTCGGGCCGGTAGCCTTCCCGGAGTGTACCCCTCTAATAGCCTGTGCAACCTCATCATTTGTGAAGGGGGAATCTAGATAATCCCTGTCTTACTCCCAGAGCGCGGGCATCGGGATATCGTGTATCATATCCGCGTTGTCGGCCTCTGTATATGTACCTGCCGCTGTATACACTGAGTTATAGTAGGTCGAGAACTCCTCGACTATTTGTTGCGGATCTGTTATTCTACCTAAGCACTCTGTCTGCAACTCTGGCACCGATCGCGATGCCCACTCCCCTCTCTCCAGCCACGCGTTCAATTTCCCAGCTTTGTCGCCGTGCTCGTAGACCCTACTCTGGGTATCCGCATGTTGCATCTTCGCCCTGTCTCTAGCCAGGCTCCTATATTCATCTCAGAGGAGTCTCAAACGGTGCATCCCCTCTGGAGCGGCCTCTCCCGACATCTCCCCCTCCAAGGCCATCAATTCTGCCTCCAATCTGTCTACCTCTGCCCGACCCCTTCTCCTCTTCCCCGAGACTATCGATAACACTTCCCCTCTGATGACGGCTTTGTATGCCTCCCACAGGGAACACTTTGACTACACCGTTCCCACATTATTCTGGAAATACCGTTCCGTGATTTGTATAATCTCCTTCTTGGTGTCAGGATCTCTCAACTGCCATGCATTTATGGGGGTAATTCTACCTACATCTCTCTGTCCCACCTCTACACTAAGCCAGACCGGCAAGTGATCCGAAATCCCCCTACCCAACCTGTGTGTTGCAACCTAGACCTGGAGCCAAGCCTGGCTTCTCAGGTATGATTCCATAAACGTGCCAAGGGCCAGGTGTGTTAGGATTACATCACCATGTTGCCAGTATCTCATGGGAGCGGCATGCTGTTACCAGAGGCCCTCTGACTAAGGAAGGGGCCGACAATCGATTTTCTCATGTTGAGGAACATGGTGATGTAATCCTAACACACCTGAACACCTGAGAAGCCAGGCTTGGCTCCAGGTCTAGGTTGCAACACACAGTCCTGATGAAGACTTGCAGCAAAGGTTTGAATCCCTCATTGCACAGTCGCGTCGAAACGTCGACGCTCTCCTACTGATCAAGACCTGTACCTACATCCTAAATTGTTATATCATCGGAAACTGCATTGAGTGCACATTGAAATTCACAGAGTACATGTAAATCCAATATGGACAGGCTTGAATTGTCTGGTCTTAGTTACGAGTATTTGTGAAAATATTGAACTTACTATCTTTAATTCTTTGATTCACATTTTCATAACCCATCACCTCTACCCTCTTACCCTTTCACCCCTCTTTTGGGCGCAACCTATGTTCATTGAAAAAGTATTCCTGATTTATTCTAAAATAAATATCTTGTTTTTAATTGCATAGTTTGGCGCTTGTTTCATGTGTGGTCCATTAACTCTTATATGTGCATAAATAGGTATGGTGTACATGCATAAATATACCTTGTGGGTTATTAAATAACCGTGTTGTAGTGTGTCACACAACTTAAATTGTTATTTTTTCAAATTTTGGTCACGGACCATTGTTTTCATTCCCGCATTGCGCCCAGGTCCGCCTTGACTTTAGGGGCTACCCCATTATCTATAATGGCAAGTCCCAAACAAAAACGTAAATAAACAGAAGAGGGCAGTATAGGTATGACCTGACACCCTAGGCCTGGTGCTGGGATCCTGGGGGCCATGGGATCCTGCTACATCCAAACAGCATTTTTTTAAAGAAATTGCGACAAATTTGTGAATTTGCTGCGGAAATTAAAAACAAAAAAACAAGTGCGGTCTCCCATGCTTGTTTCTCTTTCAGCCCCCCTGGGTTGGCCAGGTCCTGGGGCCATGCTTGTTAATAAGGAATGCAAAAGGGGGCCCACGTCTTGGGCTTTATGCAGCAATATGGGGGCGGGAGGGGCTGCGTGCCATCCCCATTAGGCCTTAAAAGGTCCCAGGACAACCACCTCCCCGGGGCTCGAGAGGTAAATAAGAAGTGGATGTGCGGACCGCCCCTATATTCAGAATTTCCCCGGGGACCACAACCTCCCTAGAGCACGCCATTGCAAAAAAAGGGCGAGTGTGGCCCCCTCCTGGGCAATATTTGGGCCCAGGTACTACCACCTTCTTGAGGCATGGCTACATTAAAAGTGGGTGGGGGCCCCCCTTCCCGGGCTGTTCTCGGACCCATGACCACTACCTCCCAGGGGCAGGCCCTTCACACAGAAAAAAAGGGGGGCTTACTAGGCCCCCCTCCTGGAGCCACTAATGGCCCTGGGGACCGCCACCTCTCAGGGCCGGCTCCCTATATCCTAAGTTGCCCACCCATAGGAGATAGCAGTTTGCTTTCACTTGGCAGGAGCTTTGACAGCTCCAGCCAAGCAAGAGCAAACTGTAAGTTTTCTGCCTACGGGGGGAAGCAGGAAAACTGCTCCCGCTCGCTGGGAGCTGAGAAGGAAGGATTGCTCCCACACGCAGGGAGCAGCATTTATGCTGCTACCGACTTGTGGGAGCATTTCTGGTTCCCACCGGAGGCGGAAAGCAAGCAGGGACCACGGGGGCATTGAGGATCCTGCTCGCGGTCCCCAATGTAGCACACTGGGTACCCGGATGGACTCTAAGGCAACCCAGCATAAAGAGGCCGGGCCTTGGGAAATCGGCCCTGGGAGTGGGGCTGCACGGCACCCCTACCCCATTAAGTTTTGGCGGGGGGATGGTGCAGAAATCAGGGAGGGTGGCGCAAGACCCCCGCTCCCCTTAATAAAGAAGAGGCTGAGTCTTAGTAGTATGCAATGGTCTTCACGCCTTTTAACAGGATGATGGACTGCTTATTGAAAAGCTCCCCACCGTGTTTACCACAGATTTTGGTGACGGGTCATGATGCTGAAGAATATGGGGCCACTTTGTTGGCCAGTTTTGGGGTGTGTAACCCCCTTGGACTCCTCAGCCACTTAGGGACTCCATCCCACATCAGCTCATAAAGCGCCTCTGCAAACTAGCTGTGCGGAAATATGGGGACATCTCCAACAAACAAAAAGTTACTTGCTTCCTATGGTTAAGAGAAGTACCCTTGTGTAGTGGAGATTTACCTGTTTGTAGTTTTGTTGTCTTCTCTATAGGAAGATTCATGTTATGACAGATTTCTGGATAAAGACGCACGAGGAACAATCATATTGGCGAAATGCACACAAGGTCGCTGGAGGTATTTCCTCGTGGTCCATTGTGCAGCTGTAGTTTAGAATACGCACTGGACATTTACCCAACGAGGTAGTACTTACTAATTGTAACTGTTGTTGGATAAAGGGGCAGGTGAGGTTCTGTTCTGGCCCAGTCACTCACACAGATACTAACACACCCATACAGACACTCACTCACACACCCATTTTGCCACTCTTGCATCTGCTCAGAGACCAACAAAGCCATTCACACACCCATATAGTTACTCACACACCCACATAACCCCTCACACACAGAGCCATACAGCCGCTCACACATCCACATAACCACTCACTCACAGACCCATAGAGTCACTCATGCACCCACAAAAGCACTCTGACCCCCACTTACAGACCCCTACAGCCCCTCACAACCCACATAACCACTCATACACCCACTCAGACCCATACAGCCATGTACATGCCCACTCACACATCAACATAGCCACTCACAAACCCACTCACACACCTACACAGCCACTGACAAACCTACCCACACAGCTACTCACACCCACTCACAAACTCATATAGCCACTCACACACGACACACTGACTGACAAATCCACCCACACTCCCTCAAAACGACTCACATGTCCACCCATACACCCATATAAACACTCACACACCCATACAGCCACTCACACACCCAGTCACACACCCACATGTACACTCACACAGCCAGTCGCACGCCCATACAGCCACTCATATGCCCACTTACAGACCTATACAACCACTCACCCACCCACATAACCAATCACACACCCATACAACCCTTCACAGATCCACTCACACAACCACTCACACTCGCACACAACCCCTCACAAACCCACTCATACACCCGTACAACCATTAACACTGCCACTTACATGCCCAGAAAACCACTTACAAACCCATTCACAGACCCATACAGCAACTCACATACCCACTGACAGACTTATGCAGCCACTCACACACCCCATACAGCCACGCAGAAACCCACTCACACACTGATACAATCAGTCACGCAGCCACTCAGATGACATACGTTAGAAATAGTATCACCCAGTAGTACAGAAAAGATAATAATTTAACGTACGCAGTAGCTTAATATCTATCTTTAACCACATCCCTGCGGCGGTTATTCCGCCGCAGCGCTAAGGGGGCGGGGGGGCCCATGCTGGTGACGGAACTGCTCCGTCACCAGCCGCGGTTGAGCTGTGTTCATGACGGAGCAGTTCCGTCATGGCCCCGCCCGCTTAATAGAACGCGCCACGCAGGCGCGAAATCAGCGCCGCGCAGGCGCGTCGGGCGGGCCATTACGGAACCGCTCCGTCATCAGCACAGCGCCACCGCGGCTGATGACGGAGCGGTTCCGTCATCAGCACGGAAAGGGTTAAGTGTCAGAAGCAATTGCGAAACACACGCACTGGATGATGTCATCAGTGATGTCATTTGAGATGTCATCAATGATGCCACTGACCATGTCATGAGTGATGTAATATGTGAGGTCATAAGCAGTCCATTGTGGGAGCAAAAGCTATAGTTAGCTCAGGTAACTATAACTGCTAAAATTCTGTGGTTTTGTACGAGTGAAATCTGAACCTAACTATAAATATAGATTTTAGTAATGCCCAGACTGTCCATAGCGTGATTTTTTTTATAATTGTTCTTTAAAAGCACACTTTTCACATCTTAGCTAGTAACTTATTGCAATACCACTTGAAAAGAATACATCTCTTGTGTCATCACCTTCAAGTGATTCCATCGATTAAATCTAATACCAGCTACCAAGCACCTTTTTTTTACATTTGCAGATTAACCAGTCGCGCACATTTAATTTCTTTCAGGCAACAGGCATCCAGGCAAGAAGGCTTGATAGAAGAAGTCAATGTCTGGCCATTTACCCTCTGTATTTCTGGGACACAAAAAGACAATAGCAACAAGCTGTTGTTCTCACACTATTTTTATGGTCTGGCTTGCCAGAGCAGCTTCACCAGACAATTATGTGAGCATCACTAGAGAGGAGCTTTGTCTCCACCCACATGTTGGGAGCCGGGAGTACATGTTTTGATTGGGCAGATGTTGTGTGCTTCCACAAAAAAGTGAGTGCCCTCCACACAGCTGTGATCATTTTGGTTATTTATCCAGCTACCTGAGCTGTAGCTTTTATGCGCACACACATGACAGTGTAAACCTTTCAAAGTGTCTTAGATAACTAGATAATGTTTGGTGTTTGTCTCTAGCAGCAGCGCTGATGGGAGGAGTGCAGTCAACCGTGAATTTTTCAGCCTAGCTTAACACTGCAACTGTCACCTAACCATTTAACTTACACAAATATCAGTCTACATTTCTTTGCTTCCATACAAATACATATCCATTCAAATGTCATCTACCATACACCATTCCTTTAAAGCCAGACCTATTGGCTTTGCAAGTGCTTTTTTCTTCCTTTAGCTCTTGCTGTACACCCTCTATACAGAGTCCAGGTAGAAGTGCAAATACAGATAATGATAATCACAAACATACTTACAGCCTACTTTTCTTAAAATTCCAAATGCACGCTATTTATTGTCTGTAACCATTTTAGAAGAGGTGTGTGCTGTATGGAATGTTCTTTTGTAAATGTTATTTATAACCAAATAAAAATAAATAATAAACAACAGCATGAAGTCCAGCCTTAGTGCATATCTTAACAGAGTGAGGGGTCAGGGTTTAAAGTTGGTACAGTTCAAATACATGTACATTAATATTTGTATTTGTATTTGTATTTGCATTTGTATTTGGTATTTATAAAGCACGAACTGTTGCTCCAGAAGGAGCATCCTGGCGCTGAAAAAAGTAGGAGGAACAAAGGTGAGATCTAAATGGCGGCCATTACGTAGGCATCTGTCAAATTGAAAATCCAGGTTTTAAGTTGTTTCCTAAATGGTCTCTCTAAGTCCAGAAGTCTTAGTTCTTTAGGCATGGAATTCCAAGCCTTAGACGCCAGGACACTTAAGGTTTTTCCACCCTTGGTTTTGTAATGGAATTTGGGAATACTGATTAAATTACAGCCTACTGATCTTAAAACTCTGGTAGGGTTGTAACGGGTATATCTTCTTGAAAGATACCTTGGGCAGATATTATTTAGCGCTCGGAAGGTAGTCAGAAGGATTTTGAACAGGATCCTTTTGTGGAGAAGCAGCCAGTGCAATGTCCTAAGGGCTGTAGATGCAGAGCATTTTCTAGGCATTTTGAGTACCAGTCTTGCTGCCACGTGTTGCACGCTCTGTAGTTTTTTTAACGGGAGCTTTTTTACCCCAGCCATCAGACCATTGCAGTAATCAAGACGGGAGAGTATAAGAGCCACTGCCACCGCCTTTCTCGATTCTGTGAGAAGAAAATCAAAGAATTTCTTTAAAGATTTTATAATATTGAAGCAGCTTCCCGCGACGTTCCTTACGTGATGGTCAAAGGACAGTGAAGAATCAAAAAGTACACCCAGATTTCTGGCTACTTTCACCGAACTGGGCGGCGCAGTGGTGCCCTCTGGCCACCATTTACTGGGGCTGAAGTTGACATTTTTTTCCCATGGGCAGTATTTCCGTCTTATTTGCATTACATTTCAGATGGTTATTTTCCATCCAGAAAAAGACTTCAGTCAAACAGTTCTGGAAATTCAGTTCAGCATTTGTGGAATTCTTATCTAAGGATACAATCAATTGAGTATCATCGGCATACGATGTTACTAGTATCCCGTATGATTCAATTAGAGTGATAAGGGGCACCATGTAAATATTAATTAACAACGGACTTAAAATAGATCCCTGAGGGACTCCAGAAGAAATATTTTTTTTGTTCGAGAGAAAAGGTCCCAGTGAAATGGTATGGGTTCTATCCGATAGGAAGGAACTTATTCAGTCGAGCGCAGCCTCTGTAATTCCTTTTTCTCTCAATCTACCAATAAGTATTTTATGGGAAATGGTATCGAACGCCGCCGATAGATCGAGTAATATCAGGACGGCGTTTTTCCCTTCATCCTGTAAATTTTTGAAGGAATCGGTAAGTTCTATAAGGGCCGTTTCAGTGGAATGCCCTGAGCGAAAGCCCGACTGCTTGTGGTGTAAGATTTCATGCATTTTCACAAAGTTCTTTAGCTCTTGGTGGACCATATATTCTGTTATCTTCCCGTGGACTGGGAGGAGGGATATTGGTCGTAGATTGGAAAGATCAGTTGTATTTTTATTTTGTTTTTTCATTAAGGGTTTCACTATTGCTTTTTTCCAATCAGATGGAACAGTGCCTGAACTGAGTAAAGTCCACATTTGTAAAGCGCACAATCACCCGTAAGGGTCTCTAGGCGCTGGGGGGCCGTCGGGAAGATTAAGCGAGCTATTGCCCAGAGTCACATGGTGCTGGGTTGACCTGCCGCCGGAGCCGGGGATCGAACCGTGGTCCCCAGATTCCAGCGTCAGTCGCCCTGGCCGCGGCGCCACACCTCAGGCATTGACTATAGCATTTATGATAGGATTCACTACATCAATTATCTGATGTAGGATCCGCGGGGGGCAAGAGTCCAAAGGAGATCCTGATTTGCAGGCTATGATGGCTTCGCGGGTTTGCACAAGAGTCACTGGTTTAAACATACTAAGAGTATGTGCTGCTGTCACATCGATGTCATTAGTGCCCTGAGTGATGGATAGAGGAATGGATGGAAAGTCATCCTGTAAGAGTTTAATTTTCTCCTCAAAGTAATCAGCGATCTGATTACATAGACCTTGAGACGGAGGAATTTCCAATTGGAGGGCTTTTGGTTGGATGAAGGATTTAACTATGGAGAAGACAGTTCTTTGTTTTTGTTGGGCATCTTTAATGGCTTTGGTGTAGTAATCCTTCTTAGCTATTTTTATGTTGGAAAGATATGCCTTCCTATGTTTTTCATAGTGAGCTTTCGCTATCGGGTCGTAGGTTTTCCTCCATTTGCGTTCGCTTTTTTTACACTGAAGATGTATTTCGGCAAGAGACTGTGTGTACCAATGGGCACTTATCTTTTTCCTATTCTTCTTTTTTAAGGGGCGCTTTGGGGGAGCAATATCTTTATTAACTTGCTGCATCCAGATGTGGAAGGTTTTCGAGTCTCGGTCAGCGTCACCAGACAAGCTGGGAACCTGAGACTGAACCAGGTGTTTAAGCTTGGTGTTTTCAGCAACAGCCGTCCAGTTCCGATTGGAAGAGGGTTGCAGGATTGTTTTTACTGTTTTAGAAGGGCGGTGCACATTGATGTTGAAAGGGACAAAACAGTGATTCGTCCAAGTTTGCGGAATAGGAGTATGTGTCACAAGAGAGGGGAAGTTGGAGCAGACCTCATCAAGTGTGTGTCCTGCACAGTGAGTGGCCTTTAACACTTGTTGGGAGAGTCCAAATATTTTGAGTGTCTGGTGGAAGTTAGTGGCCTGAGAATCGGTTTTGGATTCCAACTGAAGGTTCCCACATTTTTTGGAATTACAACACTGAGCTGGTGAGCGTGTTGGCCCACATTTCGTGCAACACTAAAGTAATCAGCGAGCAGAGGAAGTTATTATTTCCTGTTAAAAACGCTAAAGAAAAACAGTAAAAAGTATCACATGGAAGAGCGGGATACATTGACCAAAAATTAAAAGTCGACAATTATACCGTATGCTGAATTGCCGTATACTGGACACGCTCATAAATTAATTTGGCGCCAAAGAAATTCCGTCTTCACTTTCAATATTGTGGCATCTGCAATATTCTCTCTTTGGTTTTCCATCCTACATGGTTTATCCTTGTGTTATCGTTCTCCACGGATTGAGAGTAGCAAACTATTTTAATCGTCCCCTCGATACTTGGGCTTGATTGTCTGAAAGAGGTCCTGAGGAAGGTGGCCTTGTGCCGCCGAAACGCGCGTCGACCCAGTGCGGGGTCTCATACTGAGTTTTGAGACCTACTAATTGGCGGGGTGGACCTGCCAATTAAAATTCAGTTCCCTTTTTTTCAGATATTGTGGTTTTGAATGAAGTGAGAGTATGAGTGTGCTGGTATGTTGTGATTGAGTGTATGTCACCAGGGGTATCATTATTTCTGTAAATTGTATCTTTATGTACATAGCTATTGTTATAGTATATATTTTCTATTGTATGAACCATGAAAATATTTATGAAATGCATATGTGGTCAAATGTTTTTTATGAAGTATAATGAAAAAAATACAAAAATATTAAAGCACTGATAAATTGAAAATAAAAAGCTTTATATATTTTCAAAGAAAATAAAAATGATTGTTGTGTATCTGTCACCTATATCATATTAAGAATAGGATTCATACCAGTATTGAAATGAAATGTTGTGGCCATTGTGGGAACACTGCTCTTCTAGTTGTTCCAACTGAAGGGTGAAATCGCCCAGGAGAGTAAAATTTGGATATCGAAGTAATAGTTGACCTAAAGATTCACCCAGGGACTCCAAAAACATAGTAGCACTACCCAGGGGGCGATATATTAAACCTCCAGTGAAGGACGTGGAGGCATTAAGCATAATAGAAAAGCCGATATGAAATGTCCAAACCAATAAGATCAGCTACATATAAATGGTTAAAAAAACTCAGCGCAGTTTACATTCTAGCTCTGACAATCCACTTTAATGGTTGTTTTTAAGCTTTATTTTGTGTGGTCTAACTAGCACACATCGTGGAAGCTTGGCAAAATGTGGATTCTCAGTGTAACTTTAGACATTCTATCAGTGGCTGTGCGTCCTCCAAAAGTAAAGTGTGTAGACCATCACATCCATGCTGCCTTTATTTTCCTTAAGGAAAATAAAATATTACGCAGAGTTTTTTTGAAGAGCAGGAATCTGAAGTTATGTCAAAGGGCATTTGAATCAAGCAAAAAGTTCTCTGTGAGGTGGTAGATATATGGGATAAGTACCCCCTGCCACACATTATAAGGATATTGTAATTCTCTGATTATATAGAGGAAGGAGGTCGAATGAGGGGTTGGTTTATGAGGTCATAGAAATCTGAGGTGATGTGCAATCTTCTTTTAACATACTGCAGAGGGGGTTTTATTTCTCATTATACTAGGTCACACCATCACTCTTCTCACAAACCTCTTAAATCCTTGAATTCTTGCTACTTCATCTTGCAGACATGAGGACTAAAAGGAGAATATGTAGTGCAAAATGAAACACAATAGAAAGCAGCTAGTACTCTACTGCAAGAAACAGATTGTTTAATTAAAAATAAGATTAGGAAAAGGGCTTTAGATCAAAATAAGTTGTCTTGTAATGATCTAGAGCCTGTAAAAAATGAACATCTTGCCATAAGTCGCTCTTTTCTGAGTTTGAGAAAAACTCATCATAAGAAGTAAAAGAACAGTTCTCATTTTTGTTGTTTAAATTGCCACTGCAATGATGCTCTGTGACATGCCTATCACCCTGTCTACTGACTTTTGCAGCAGCCATTATGGCATCATAACCCAGGTGTAATGAGTTATTAAAGTTAAACAGCTATGTATTTTTCTTATTACAGGTCGCTAGAGAAGTCATAAGTAGGTACAAGGTGTTATAATGGGCAAGCAGGCTTCCAATGTAATATAGTGAAGTCACACAAGGACCAAAAGGTAATCTTGTCCACTCGTCTCTTTATAGGAATAGTCTCCGTTTTTGTTTGGTTAATGATTTTGTCTCAACCACTCCTAGGGGATTATATCGCCTTACACCTTAGTTCCACTCCGACCTGTCCTCTATCTCTCTTGTTGTAAGTGCTCTCTTCTTGAATAGACTTCTGATAATTTGGCTATTTTTTTTTTATCTGCCAAGAACTTTCATGCCATGGCGCAACCTTTTAGCTGCCTAAATTGTCATCTGTCAAAGCTCTGCATTCCGGTGCTTGCAGTTTCGGATTTCCGCCTGCGAACAATGGCCTCAAATAAAAGACTCCTTGTCATAAAACCCGTGACGGGCTGAAGGTGTCACGCGTAACGTGAAGCCCCTTTACAGCGCCGGATTATGCGATTACAGAGAAACGTGTATTTATCCGCCCTCCCCACCTAAAGAGGAGAATGTGGTTCTGACAGTAGAAAAATTAAACGGATGGCACAGTTTGTCCGTTTCTTTAACTGTCAAGTCAGAGACGTCTGCCGGAATGCTAGAGAGGAAGAGAGTTTAGCCGTGTGACAGTTAATCATGATCGTGGCGTTTGGAGTGAAAAGGCGGCCTTGGCAGATGCGCGTTCCTGACAGCTTTCGCTGTGAAGCCTTTCACACTGCTGGGGAGGGGAGCTCTCTTACACGCTGGCGGGGGTTCCGGTTTTTCAGGAACCTGCATCTCAACCAAAGCACAATAACATGTCCGGAAACGCATCCTCCTCGCAGGAGGTTTTAATAACGGGGGCCGGACATGCCTTTTAGTCCACGGGGCATTTCCCCGGGTGGATCCCTCGGAGGCCGGTTTTCAAAGCATTGGGCCGCTCCCAGTGTCTCCAACTCCCCGGGGTTAATTATAGCTGGAGCGGAGAGACTTCAAGGCACAGAGTGTGGGAGGGAGGGGTAAGGTAGAGAGGGCGAAGGACTATAGGAGATTGCACGAGGAGACGAAGGGAACGTGCCTCCGACCCTGGAGTTCTTTGACAATAATTAGCACGTCCATAACACAGTATAATTATAGTTTTGTTTTGTTTGTGTTTTCCTATTTATTCATGTGAGCCTCGGGGGATTCGCATTTGAAGTCCAACTAGGCTACTTTTTGGGATTTACTGTGGCATTTGCAAACTTCTGCAGTGTTTACAATGCTTTTGCAAAGCATTTGCAGGGGTGTGTTTACTGTACTCTACTTCTTTAAATCTTCGGAGTTGAGAACTGCAAAGGCATGTTACACGAGTACAATTTCTGCGTTCACTTGTCTCAGTATTACCCCTCATTGCTAATTAAGAATTATTACAGTCCGCAGATCGCTTAAAACCGTCATACTGCTTTCGTTTGGTCTCCTGAACGGATGCATCTCTGCAGTTGGCATTTAGATTCCTAAGTACCACCACCGCTCACCGCTGGGGGGCACTGTGCGATTGTAGTCCTAGATTCGACTGTGGGAGATTTGATCTTAGTGATACTCACGTGCTTCTGGTTTGTCCTTATCAAATATGAATACTAAGCGTATCTATAGGGTTTTAGCAGTCCCCCCCTGCTACATTCTAGACATATATTTATAGGAAAGTAGTGTGTAATGTCACATTAAGGTGTGCGCCTATGGTACAAGGTCCCGACTTTAATTTAGGGTTTTATAAAAGCGCTACAACCTCGTGGTAGCCTCTTGGCACTTTGGAACATACTGTATTCATCGGTAGGGCAATCGGCTATAAACGTGCAACGTCAGTAACTAGAGCCATTGTCCGGGTATACTAATAACCAGTTGCTAAATCCTCTGAGAAGTGTTAATACAGCCTGATACGTGAGCCCAGTAGGGGTAAAAGCTGGATTTAGGTGTCTAACCTGCGGTATTGTGTAGGAGTGGTTACAAGGGTGGCTAGCTCACACACGTGACAAAAGAGGTCTGCCTAGACACATCCCTAACTCTCTCAGATGGTCTTGCTAACTGTTCATTATTTTCAAAATCATGACCTAACCCCTCCACCCCCCAAGTTAAACTATAGGTGGAAAAGGTAAACTCAAAGGCCATCAACCCCACATTAAGAAAAGTGGCCCTAATTAAACAGAGAGAAGAAAGAGAATCCACTGGTGGGAAGGACCCACTCTTCGATTGGTGTCCCCAGGCCTTCATTAATTCAGGTTTCCATCTTCTTTTCCCAACTCAGAAACTGCTCTTGTAAGCCCTTATTGTTGCTGGGTTCCATGTCTACGGAACACTTCCATTTACTGGAACATTAGAGCTCAGGATCGTCCAGCAAAAGCCCCCACTGCGCCAGGTTCTCTCTCGCTGTGTGTTTAGTCTCTGTAAATGTTTTGTGTGTGAGTTTAATATGTATGCACTACCCTGTAAATAGGAGACATTTTGTAATTAATCCTGTATTGCATATTGACATCTGCAAAGCACTCTGGTGCTCGTCCTAAAGAGGAACCAGGCCCCAAATAAATAAAGGTTTCTCCACAGGGTTGTGCTTTTTTAAAAAACTTTTGTTGTGTGCAGTAGATCTTAGGCCCATAATCTTCTGAATATGAAGGGTTAAAATATAATTAAGATAAGCGAGACATGCACCTACTGCAAGTTGGAAGAAGTGTGAGCATTTGGAGATAGACCTTGCTGCAAATCCAAAAGACTCAGGGTCAGATGTAGGTCGGCAAATACCGGTCGGTAACGGCCGATTTCGGCCGTTACCGACCCGTATTTGGTTTTTGAGATGTAGGGGGGCCAAATTTTAACGATTCTGTAAATGTACCGAATCGGTAAATCTAGATGTAGGTGGCACTTAAAATAGTGCCTCAGGCCCTTAAGAATTCGTTATTTACCATGCAATACTATTTCATGGTAAATAACGAATTCCTGTGTACATGCACATCTGTGCATGTACACCTGTGCCATGTGGCACACATACATGCAGGCATGTATGTGTGTCTCATGGCACACAAGCCAGAATCAGGGGTGCAACAGGTTGTCAAAGTGACACCCTGTCCCCCTTGTCAATTCGGTAATTTTACCGAATCGGTATTTACCGATTCGGTAATTGACATTGATTCCTATGGACCTCAAGGCCCATACGAATCAATGGCAATTACGAATTGGTAAATACCGATTCGGTAAATACCGAATCCTACCGATTCGGTAAATACCGAATCCTACCAATTCAGTATTTTTTACCGATTTTTTACCTACATTGGATTTACCGATTCATAAACACCGAATCGGTAAAATTCGGTATTTATGAATCGGTAAATCCAATTTACCTACATCTAGCCCTCAGTTAAGTAAAGTGATGTTCAGGTATATGAATTACCTGGGACGAATCAGATAGCTTCCTCTTTTGGGTGCAACCTTGAAAGAGTCAGGCATTACTACCAGCTAATTTTCATAAATCATTTTGTGCATTTACATAAATAAAGATGCTGTAAATATGCCATTATAAGTTATCCAGTTGAGGAACTTGGGTGAATTTCATGTTTACTTTTAGTGCTCAAGAAAGCTGATGAATGGAGAGCACAGAAGTGTACTTTATCACTGCAGGGTTCCCCACAATTCTAACCAATGTGCATCTTTCTGTTTAGGTGACTGAAATGAAAATGTTGTGGTAAAGGTTCTCCGCATGGCTTGGGAAAAGTGCACTGTTCTGACCTGTTGTTTTGTATCTGTCCTACTCTTTATTTTCCCTCCAGTGATCCCAGTAATGTGCAAGCCCACTGAATGGGATCCATATTTTTGCTATACTGTTTGTCTTCAGACCTGTGCTTTGCTGACATGTGATTACTAAAATGGTCTCCACCCTTGACAAATACGGCAATTTTTTATGTTGTTATGTTTTTTTGTTTTTTTTTGCAGAATTTTATATAGCGCGAACTAGACCCAAACCGAATCAGGTATCAGAGCGCTTTACATAGCACCAGTTACGTTACATGAGGACACACTTTCATTTTTAGGCACGTTGATTTGTATAGTGCGCTAATCATCCGAGAGGTTATCCAAGCACTTGGGCAAGGTGTGTGGTCTCAAAGTGCTTATACGAAGAGCCAGAACGTCAGCTTCTTGTGGGACCCAATAAGTGAGAAGGAGGCTCTGATGTCAGGGCTCGAGTCGGGGTACCACGCGGGTGGACGGCGTCCCCCACTTATTTTACCGGGTGGACGCCGTTCCTCCTGCCAAACAGCTGGACTTCACTCTTTGACCTCTCTCGGACCAGATCGGAGCTCACAGCACGCTGCTCACGCACTGACTTCTCTGATGCAATTGCATCTAAGGGGTGAGCGAGGGGAGGCAATGAGCATGATGGTGCAAGCCACCTTTCGTGACGTCACTTCCTGTTGTGACGTCACTTCCGGTAATAGCGTCCCCCCACTTCTTTTTTTAGGACTTGTGCCCTGTCTGATGTGATGAGGTAGGTTGTTCCATGTCTTGGGTGTGATGTAGGAGAATGAGCAACCTCCATTTTTGCTTTTGCTAATGCGGGGCAGGTGCGAGTAAGGCAAGCATAAGTGTCTGGTGGATTGGTGAAAGTTTATGCAGCTGTTCAGGTATTCTGGTCGAGGGTTTTGTATGTGTGCGTGAGAAGTTTGAATTGGTGGCGCTTGTGAATGTGGAGCCAGTAAAGTTTCCTGATTTGTGGTGGCCGCGATGGTGCTGTTTCGGTGCTGTGGTTCTTTCTGAATCCTAATTGTGTGTTGTCTAGAAGATGGTAAAGTTCGAGGTAGGTTGTGAGTTGCTTTCTAATGGCATTCTCAATCACTTTGGCTGGATAGTAGATCAGGGAGATGGGTCGGAAGTTGCTCAGTTGATTTCGATCGAATGTGCGCTCCTTAAAAAGGGTGTTGATTTCTGCACGTTTCTGTTCATCCGAGAAAGTGGTGGATGTGATGGAGGTTTTGATAATGTGGGTCAGGGTGGTGCTGATTGGTGATGTTTTCAGGTTGTAGATGTGGTGGGGGTATGGATCCATTGGGGTCCCCTGAGTGGATGGTCCACATGATTGCTGCTGTGTCGTTTCTGGTGGGGGTTGTCCATTCAGTCAGGTGGCCGTCTTGGTTTGTGGTGGGTAGATTAGCGATGAGTTCTCAGGGGTTGGGTTGGTGTTCAAAGTTGCGGTAGATGTTTGCGATTTTGCTGTGGAAGAAGTTGGATAGGTTGTCGCAGAGTAGTTGGGAGGCAGCACTGTTGTTGACAGTGGCTGAGGACG